>NW_023615272.1:0-80001 GCF_013339695.2 Rhipicephalus sanguineus
GACGACGTCGGTTCGACCTTGCGGGCCATTTTTGACATCAAAATATCTTCGCAGGAAATCGAAATGTGGCGAAGGGTGCCGGCACAAGAAGGTTATAGGTCAGGAGCTATCATTTGGGCAAACTTGTCGTTAGATGACATTATCGGAGCGAAGCTTGAGCAAACTCATATGGTTGTTCATAGTTAGAGCAGAAACTCTGGAGTCTTCCAAAGGGGAGAACACAGCGAGAGATACACCCTCAGGAATAACTTCCCAAAGTTCAGGAGAGGAAGCCCCGCACGATTGTTGGTAAGCATGACAACGGAGCCGGGTAGAGCTATTTGGCGCACTAGCAGGACGTCGTAAAGTACCACGTAATGACCATCGCGAAGTGGTGGGCAAGGCGACATGAGGACACAGGTCGCAGCATCAGGTGGCAGCCGAACAAATTCGGTACAGCTAGTTGGGGACTGGCTGTCTGCGGCGGTGTCGGCACAGCACTAGAGCAGCTCAAGCCGTCGAATACCGTGGAGCAGTGAATAAGCGCAGAATGATTCCGAGAATCGCCTTCACTCCGCAAGTACAGCGAGGGGAGAACTAACACTGAGCGATGGCATAAGGGCTTGTGAGCTGCTATTGGCTACTCGAAGGGCCGGCAGGCGTTAGCAATGTTCGGAGACAGCTACGAAGAGTGGAGCGCATGACCGACACTTGAGCTCTAGTGTCGATGAGGGCTTTAACAGGTACAGGGTCAACAGAGGTATTGCAGTCAGAGTCGTCAGCGCAGCCTCGTGTACGGGGGCTGCACTGGTTAGCCTCCCGAGTAGCGCTTTGAGTGGGATGGGGTCGCCGAGATGTAGCGAACGGGACTGACAGCGCTGCGGTCAGGGCGAACGCCTGGTGGTGAATCGATGAGTGGCAGGGCCAGCATTGGACGGTTCAGACGGTTCTGGCACCGATTCGCGGAAGTGCAAGATGCAATGGTTGGAGCGGTAGGGGTGGGACGGGGCTAACGGCGGATGGGGTGTCCATATTTGCAAATTCTTGGCGAATTTCTTGAATGAACGAGATGGACAAGTGGTCATGCGTATGGGAGTCATGAGAGCTCGGAGCCATAGCCTAAAGTTCGCGACGTATGATCTGCTTCAAACTTCGTGAAGCTGGCGGATGCAACGGTGCAGGTTCGTTGCAGGAGGAGGTCGGAGCCGTATTAAGAAGCCGGTCGAAGCGGTGTGCGATGCGCTTGCTTTTTGGTTGCTCAAAGTGCCGGCAATCCTATTTATTTATTTACTTATTTATTTAAATACCCTCAGGGTCAAAGGCATTAAACATTAAAGTGGTTGCATAGGAAACATGGTATACAAACAAAAATGAGCGAAAACATAAAATTCTAAACACACAATGTTAGCTAAGGCATTCTTGAACAGCTGGTGATTTGTGATGGAGGATAGATGCGGGGGAAGGTGACGTCCACTGTTCCGATATTCTTGGCTGCGAAAAGGATTACGTACTTTTTGTGCGTGATCTCAGCGAGATGAAACATGCTGAGGCGGCAATACGAATTCGTCACGGAGCTGTGGATGATGAAATATGGAGCGGAAGATGCTTAAGCGAAATATCTTACGACGAGAGACCGAGGTCGGGCGGCAGGTTGTGCAGACAGTGTCGATGACGTTTACGCGCAGAGGCCACGCGCGCCAAGGATGAAGGCATCGTCAGGCATTCTGCTGGTTCTGAGATCGCCGATCAGCGGTGACGGGTCAGTGAAATGGTATCGCTGAGCCAGCCACCGATGCCGAGAACTACAAGGCAGAAAAGGCACAGAGCACCTGGAAAGCGCAAAAGCGCCGAATGTGAAAGAAGTTGTCTAAGTTGTTGTCCTGTGCAATGAGGGACTCAAACGTGGCGCAGTCCCGGGAAAGCAAGAAGATGAATGCGTCGTCGGCGATGCCTTTCAAGATGTGTCCGACCATATCTGCCTCCGCTTTTCGACAAAACGCGAGAACGCCCTGAATGTAGGATTCGGTCTAGGCACGGGACGGGAGCGCTTTCTGGGCTTCTCATTGGCGTCCGATGGGTCTCCCAAAAACAGATTGCGCAGCTTGTCTTTGCAGATCTCCCAACTTGTGAGCTCGGTTTCGTGCGTCTCAAACCATGCTGTTGCGGTTTCCCTCGGGTAAATATCCCATCAGCAGAAGTGCGGGATCCCACCTGTTGGCGACGCGCTGGTACCATGCCAGCCACTCTTCGACGTTGACTTTGCCAGTACCGGTGAAGATTAGCGCAGTCATGACGTATTGCGCTGGTGTCTGAGCAGCCGGGACACCGTCGGTAGCCATAGCAACGGAACCGATGTGACGTCCACTGCGAAGATCCAGGTCCGGCTTTCGTCGAGACTACCCAGCAGGGCTGGGGAGTATCGCGATAGTATCATAGAGATACTTTTCAGTATCTCTATCTTTGTATCGCAATACATTTGCAAAAGGTACTTGTATCTCAGTAGTGAAAAACCTTTACGATGTATGAAATATGGAATATATCGAGCATCTTCGAAATAAAAAAAAGTATTTCAGTGTTTGTATTCTTGCCTCTGTATCTCTGTAACTGCATTCCGAGATACTTTTTCGTCTTTTTGCAAAAGTATTTTGGAAATATCCCGTATGTAGAAGAGAAATATCGCAGTATCTGTATTTTAGGCTTCCAGCACATGTATTTCGATACCTGCATTCCGCAATTCTTTTCTGGGCCTCTCTGCCCAGCCCTTCTACCCAGCACCTCCAACAAAATGCTACGAGTATACTTACGGTATATTTTCAGTAGGTACGAAGCGTAGCGTCGATGAACTATGACAAGAGCAACACCATCAATCGAAAGTCGTGACCCCTGCACCTCCTCTTCGACTAGCAGGTCCTTTCGCCTACATTGGCACAAACACCTGTGGGACCATATGACGTAGGCAACGTGCACACAAGTGTGGGAAGTTGTCGTCATTACTATTATAGAGTGTGCGCCGTTGCCTGGATTGTCAGAGATTCAAAATAAAGCCGAGAAGTACAGCTTTTTCCTTAATTCCGTTATCTTGGATTTATTCAAGTCTGTTTCGTGGCGAGTTGCTGCTGCGTGTTCGGCCAGCGTGTTCGATGAAACCTTCTTCCGAACACGCAGAAGCAACTCTCCATGAAATATACCATCATGGGCCAATACCATGTATGCGACCATGTATTGCGAAAGAGCGACCCGACCAAAATACATGGTCTGGTTGTTGTGGGGAAAGAGCAACCAGACTATGTGTTATATTTTTTTGTAGATCAAGTGCCTCTTACTACCATGCCTGTTATCCGTGAATATAAAATTACAGGTAATAAAAATAAATCACATCTAAATAACATTTCTGCTTATCTGCAACATCGTTTTAAGCCAGTCACAGGCGAGCCAGGGGTGACTGATTTGCGCAGAAACGCTACTTGCGATCGTGTTTCTTTGAGTAAATAAAATACTAAATATTCTGATCTCCGACCTGCGACAGGACGGAGCCTGGAAGAATGTCCGCAGGCTCCTCTTCCGTTGCCGCCATCCCCCTAAGCATTTCAGCAGGTTTTAGATGTGAAGCATCTTATAGCGGAGTTCAATCCGGTGGTGGTGGTGTGCGGCGTGACCACCCTTACTGCTCATGCGCAAACCTTCTCCACTTCCCCTCCCCCTCTCCACATCACATCTCCCCTTCCCTTTCCTTCTTCCCTTTCCCCCTCCCCTCTCCTTTCCCCCTCACCACTTCCCCTCCACTCCTCCTCTCCCCTCCCATCTCTCCACCCCTTTCCCCCTGTCTCCTCCCCCTCTCCACATCACCTCTCCCCTTCCCTTTCCCCCTTCCCCCTCCCCTTTTCCATTCCCCTCCTCCTCTCGATTCCTCCTCTCCACTTCCCATCTCCCCTTTCCCCCTCACCACTCCACCTCTGAAACGCGGGCTCTACATGCCGAAACACTGCTTCACATCGCCTCGTGGTCCCCTTTAGCGGGAGATGGCGTGATTTTTATTACATAGCTAGTGCCTAATAACAATTTTTGATCCTTAACTAATATTTCTTCCAACAGATGAGCTAGTAAGCGGAATTCAGGACACGTTGGGCATATACAGCCGGCCAAATCTTTTAACTATCGTGCCCAGCGGCAACTTTCGTGTGTGTCAGCGCCATACGATTGAACGACGTAGCTAAAAATTGTTCTGTAGGCATGCGCTTCCCCTCACCCTTTCTAGAACTTAATTCAGTCGTATGGCGAAGATAAACAGAAAGAATTGCTGCTCGCAACCAATAGTTAAAGATTTGGGCGACTGTACGCTAACTGTATTTGTATACGGGTGTCTCGAGAAGTTTCCAAAACACCGGTATACAAATACAGAACACCGGAAAGTTTGTACCTGATTGTAAAGGCCACGAATGCCGTTTTTACTGTGTAGTATTTCTATCAACCGATGGAACTACTAATAAAATATTGCATATAACTGGCACATTCCAGAAACGAAGCTTTACATACTTACTGCATCACATAAATCTGTCGACAACAATGTGAGGACTCGGAAAATGCTGCAGGCTCTTAGTGTTCTCCACATATTTTTTTCATCGAATAAAAGTTTGCACCAAGGACTGATGGTCATCATAACGACTCTCCTGATAAATATAATAATTCACGATGAGGAAAACGCTTTCGTTTTCGTAGATTTGATCCGTTCACCTAAGTTAAACCTGTCCATGGCAAACATTATCTACATTTTGCCATTGTATATTGCCTGGTTCTTGTGTTCTTGTGGGCATTTATAGTGTTTAAGGTTTCTTGTACGCTACTGCTACGTAAAGCCTGGGAGGTACTTGTAAACAGATGAATATGGTTTCTATTTATATTGAAGGTGCATGCTTTCTCTAATGACTGAAGGTAGTCTTCCAGACGAGTATGGCAGAGGTGTCCTGAAAGAGCATTCAACGTCAGCATGCAGGTTAGCGGTCGCGTAAAACAATGGGGTCCCCAACATAGCCAAGTTGCAGCTTCGAAGAGGAGCACCAGCAGTCTCCGCTTCTTTGCCACATGCGGTAGCAGTCGCCGCTTTATTTCTTTCTTTTCCTTTTTTTTTGCGGGGGGCGTGTGTTCCCCAGTCACGCCGTCAGTGCAAGCGCAAGAGCGGTCGAGAACCGGTCTCCGTTGCCACATTTCTGGCCTCGCAGGTCTCGCGCACAAAGCATTCCCATCGGTAGCACTCAGGTTCGGTGAAATAACACCCACGTTTTTTGCAACAAGCCAAGGAACTCTTAACTTCAAATTGTGCGCATCTTCTTAGATGTAGACACTGTCAGAAAGTTTATTCTTCAAGAGGGGCCAGTTTTTTACGGGTGTGTGCACGTCAGTGAGGAATATAGTCGGCGACGAACGGTTCTAACCTGCGCTGACAGTATGCATTTTATTAGGGGACATTTTTGTAAGTGCATTAAATAATTATGTTGCATGACACAGTGGTCACTTCAGCCCGGAGGATGTAGAGGACGTAGAGAGCTATACTGGTAAGTGGTAGTTAACGCAACGGGCTGTACACATCGGATGGGTCGGAGATCCAGTTGAGTCCGAATAATATGGCAGCTTTAGAGAGGAAACTTGACTACTGCAATAAAAGCCGAGTAGTACGCCTACTAACCGCGTTAAAGGATAGTGAGCTCAGTAGGTCGCGAAGGAAACAGGGAAAAGTGCAGTTGGCAAGCCGTAACGTTCACACAAGAATTACCGACGGTTACGATATTCCCTGATGCGTGTGCTTACATTTGGTGGCAAATAATTACCGATGGCAAATAATTTCAGAGAGGCACTCATGCACGTACAGCTACTGAATATTCTATTTTTAGTTTTTAAATATATTTCTGTTTTAATTCTCGTTTATTTTGAACTTCCTTTTCATTATCAAGAACTGCTTTCAGGTGATACAACACTTTACTGCAATCCCTGTCCTCGAAGGCCTCGGCAAAAGAAGTTTGCGTGGCTCGAGCCGCGCGAAACCGGCCGAGTGCCAACAAGGGAAGACGCACCAAGGGTAGAACAGAGTCCCGGAAGTACCAGCGCACACGCTATTTCTACAGGTGTTGCAAGGGCATTGGATGTTTAAAAATCGTGGTAGGCAGACAGCCCGCCGCCTCCTAAGCGCTGCGTACAATCAAAGGGACAGCGCTTACGGACTGACGGATTTTCCTGCTGGCAACTGCATCAAAAAGCGACGTCTCGGTAACAATGACAATGCCACCACACACGTGTCAACAAGGGAAGGAAAGGCGTCTCGTTTGCTGCATAACCTGGGAAAATTTGCATATAACATGAATGTGTTGGTTTTCTTTTTAGATAGCAGTGAAGCGCGAGATGAAGATCCTGAGGGTGAATTAGCGCGACACACGCTCGAATCAGATTTCAAAAATTTCGTAATTGCTACCCTAGAATACATTCCTGTGCCGATTCTGTTAAGTTCACATTCAGATCTTAGCGTTATAGGTTGATCGTCTGTCGTCGTCCTTGTCTGCGAGTGATATCAAGTGATATCCGAGGACACCTGTCTGCTCCTCCTCCGCAGCGCACCCGCAATTCAATGGTACGCTACATCCCTTTGGCTAAGGAGAGCACAGGCTCTCACGGGACATTACCGTGAACTGTTTTTCCTATTGTTTGACTTTCGGTAACCTAGACGGGTCCAGCGACTGAGACTCGGTCGCCGTCGGTCTTCGACGCTGAAACGTTTCGCACTTTTAGCGCCTTTAACACTTCATTTTGCCTCACTTTATTTCACTGATCATATTATTCACTGCTAGTTAATATCGCATTTAACTCCCGGTCGTTTTATCCAATCACATACCCTTACTTCATTGTCACTTCTAATCACTCGACATAGCCTTAAGTGCACCTTACCCGGTGTTGCGCAACCTGGCCCACCTTCAGAACCATTGGTGCCACGCCACCAGATTTTTTTTACTCGTAAGCCATACAAGGCTTTCGCTTACTAATAAGTTACCGTAGACCTCAATGGCTCCTTTGTTTAGGAATATAGCCAGGAGTTTTGTTTAGAGGTGGGAGGCGCAAGCAGGTGTTCTCGTACATATTTTATGCAGAGTATTCTGACACACAGAACTTTAGAGCACGCTTTCTTTCAAGCAATGCGTAAAATTTGGTTATGAACTACACGGCTCCAGGACACAGTAGATCAATACTGCACTACAGAGCTGATAGTGCACGGAGACGTGTCGTGCGCCGTTCGCAAAGGCCCCCCCTACAAGGTCGATGCCTCCGTCATGGGAGTCGGTATAACACAAAAGTGAAACGTGTCTTTACAAAAGTAGTTCAATGTTCATTGTACGTTGATAAATGAGAGCTCGCACAATGTTTGGTGCTGTTTGGCGGCTATAGCCCGTTTGATGTGGACGCACCTACGTTTAGGGCTGGGGGCACATCTATATCCCTACCAAAAACGTCAATGATTAAGATCAAGAACTGGTAGCTGAAGTAGTTAGCATAAAGCCGGACACATTTAGTGAATCCCGCGCAAAGATGGCATCAACAAGCACATAATAACTAGTACTCCATATTCGCTCATGTAAAGCGTCGTCATTTGTGGAGAGGAACGGCAAGGTGTGCGCTCTCCAGTAACTGGGTGACCTACACTTCTGCTCGTGCCTACACTACCACACAGCGCTTCAGGAACGCGAGAGGCTGAGCTCGTTGCTTGAGCCGTAAACGCGCGAAGGCGTCCCGCTGCCCGCTGGCGTCTGTCACGTACTGCAACAAAGCACTCACTCAAACTGCGTTGACACGAAATGGAGGGGAAATCGGGGAGCCAGCCTCCGCGGCCATGAGTAGGGCGCCTAGATGCCAGCGTTGAACGAAGGAACGCTGGCATCGCTGGCATCGAGGCGCCCTAGCGATGACACTATCGAAGCGCGTCCTGTCGGCGCTCATTGGTGTCATGATGCAGCACATCACTTCACCTCTCCAAGACGCGACACCGCTCCACGCCAACAAAGTCATTGTGAAAGGGAGAAGATGCGAAAGATATAAGACGCGCTTCTAAAGGCTCATGCATGAGCGTCGGTGGCGCAGTGGGTAAAGCGCCCGACTCCCATTGTCCCGGACGGAGAGGTCATGGGTTTGATTCCCACGTCATCCAATTAAACGAAATTTTTTCTTCTTTTTCTTTGTCATCTGTTCGTGTGCATTTTACCGATATCACATTCGTGACGGAAATGTCAGTGAAGTGTTAATGGACCCCGGCATAAAAGACTTTCGTGTTGAAATCTCCGAATAAACCCTCCAGGGGGAGGTATGATGACAATGTCACTCACCACTGGGTAGGTGGATACGGGTTGACGCGGAGCTCCTTAACGGTACACCACATGTACCAGGTGTTTAAGACGCTGGCGTTGTTCATTCGTAAATTAAATAATAGCGCAAAATATAAATGGTACATACGTGCTCTGAAAAACGCTCACTCGCGAGGTTCATTCGCAAAATATGTAATAATGTCGCAATAGATACTGTTCTATGTGGTGTAAGAAACCCTTTAGCGATTCAAGAGAAAAGTACAAACATTCTTCGGTATTACATATACAATCTAAAAAAAGCCACAGTTTCACCGCGAGGGCGAAGCAATGAATGCGATAGCAGCAAATTGTAATGTTATAAGAACTAAGGCTAGCAGGTTACTCTTTTGGATCTAATATCGCGTAACTCTTCAAAACGCTGGTGCAAGGCAATAGGGCCGCTCCAGGAAGAGAAGTGGTTTTCGTGCCCTCTCTTCGGGCGTTCAGAGCACAGCGCGTAGAACGGTACACGAGCCGTATGCTGATCCCTGCCGAGATAGCGTGCGCGGCAGCAACCGCGAAATTGGTTTGCATATGTCGGTAAATGCATGAGACCGCCAGAACACAGCAGAGATAATTACGTGGCGTGCATGTGGTTTTACGCGATACCACACGCTTTCACATCATCCCCTTTCGTATAAGACTTCCATAACCTTAGGGCCAACGGCACACAAGCTGGAAATCGTGCGTAGCCGCTCGTTAGTGGGTGTGTCAAGACGCTTCCTCGCTGGCCATGTATACTCGTGCGCATGGTGTGAAGAGCGGTTGCGCGATGGTGGCAGGGATGATTGCATAAAATCAGTTTTATCACAACGGCGAAGCAATGAATGCGATAGCAACAAATTGTAATGTTATAAGAAGTAAGGCTACCAGCTTACTTTTTTGGATCCTATCTCGCGTAACTATAGAAATCGCTGGTGTAAGAGAATACGGCCGCTCCAGGGCGAGAAGCGTATTTCGTGCACTCTCTTCGCGTTGCGAGCACAGCACGCCGTTTGCCGATTCCTGCCGAGATAGCGTGCGCACCAGCGGTCGCGACCGCGCCCTTACAATCAAAGTTCGCAGTTGCTGCTCGCGAGACACAGCCCTCCCTCCTCCGGCATCCCTTCATGCTCTTTCAAGACGGGCGGGGCTTTTCCTCTCTGCTTGAGGAGCAATCGACGGCAGGCCACGCACACGGGCTGATGTTATCGTATGCGCCCCTCGTGCGACGGAGATGGGCCGGCTCGTTTCATCTCTGCTTCAGCCGCGTTCGTCACCCCCGCGCCTTTACCCCCAGGTAGAAGATACAATGTGCGGAGGGATGTTATTAATTTGGACTTTATACGGAACATGACGGCGACAGCGAAAATCCGTCGAGAGGGTCCATATAACTGCTATCGCAATAAAGGAATGCATTCAGAGCGTCTTTCTGCTGAGTGCCTCCGTTATTTTTAAATGCGAAGCATTTCTTAGCGAACCTTTGGCACTTTGAGCGTTTCTATCTATCTATCTATCTACTATCTATCTATCTCTCTATCTATCTATCTATCTATCTATCTATCTATCTATCTATCTATCTAGCCGCCTAGGTCTGGGTGCTCTCATGATCGGCTCATGAGAGCACCCAGACCTAGGTGGTGTAGACCAAAATTGGTGTAGACCAAAATTGGCATGGGAGGGCAAGAGTATTTTACAAATATGGCTGTCGGGTCATGACATGATTAACGGGAAAATCCTGTCGCGTACGTCGTCAAACCGTTTCCTCTAGACACGTGTGGCACATGCCAGTTTACAACAGGCCGCGGGGTACGGGTATGCGCCACAGGTGATTGAGAATTTATATCTACCCAGGATAGGCGAGAACAAACATTGGTAATTTGAATGCGAGAGCCTTAAGAAGAACCGACATCGGCAGCGTTGACGCGACGAATGGAAAGAATAAAAATTAGGATCCCAGCAGGAATCGAAACCAAGCATTCTGCGTGGCATTCAGGTATTCCGCCACAGAGCCACGCCAGGTATATAAACTGGTTTGAAAACACAGCCTATGCAGGCGTAATGACGTGCAACGTCAATTGTGGCTGTAATGCTGGCTATCTATTTTTACAAGAAAGCAATAAACACTAAATATGTATTCCTACAATACACGCGTCATATCAGATTAACGTCTGCGATTCCAGTGTTGGCTCCGCTTTTACAGCAGTCTAATAAACATTACATTGGTATTCCTATGATTCAGCAAGATATTGAAGCATTGCTCGACCCCGGAGGAATACAATAAGCGAAAATTTCGTATAATATTCACATAATAAAGTGTTCTTAGTTTCGCTAATACTGACGTATGTACTCTAACGTGAGGGCTGACGTTACGTCGCACTATAAGTTACCCTTTAAACGCCAGTGTTGTCGACGTGGTAAGCCCACGATGCCTCGTAAGCCCACGATGTGCACACAGCTACTGCACTTACGAAAACACATCGATCCACCTCGTAACGCTTGGCTCAAGTCCATAAAATACAGCGTAGAACTACTCGATGCCGGCTCCCACAACGGATCTGCCAAATTTTGTTTCAGTGCCACTGCTCGCTCTTCAATGGGAACCGTCGGTCCACCTTGGTTCAGACCTAAAGGGTGCGGCTGCTTGTGTCACACGTGCGTCTGAGAGCGCGTCGTTGTCGTTGCCTTGAAGACGCCGTAGCCGCTGCGTTCTTCTTCTACATAACGCGTCTGTCAGATTTCCTCCTTCGCACTTCTTCCTTGGTAGCTCTCTCTGTACGCGCTACGCGGCGCTTTTTGCGTTTGCGATAACCCAGAGCGGCGCTTCAAGGATCGACAGCTTTCTGGCATCGAAGCATCCTACGGTAGCTTTACTCGCATATCGCAGTGGTCGTTCGGCTGTTAACTGCATATTGCTAAACGTTTTAAGCGCTGCATGTTGTCACGTTCGCGTTTCGAGGCCTCTTGATGACGAACATCATTTTGCGCGTGTAGATCGTGCAGTACAAATAACAGAAAAACTGTCTTCGCTTAAGCAGGAAAAAAATTACACCATCTCCCACTAAAGTGAACCATGTGGGGATGCGAAGCAGCGCTGGGTGTCCACTTGTGTTTCCATTGTTGTTCCATGTGTATGCTTCCGTGTGTTTCATTTGTGTGTGGAGTTTTGTATATGTTGTGTACCGCTTATGTTACCCCCCTCCCCCCCCTCCCAGCTCGATGTTTCTTCAACATATGTGTGTGCGTATATCACTTCCACATTTCTCTGGCGTCATTCCGTAACGTTTCGCTAAATGTGAAAAATTACGCCAGTCACCATCCCGCGCATGCTTCGCATAACATCGATTGCCACGGTACGTAGGACCTGCCGAATTTCTCCGTTCAGGTAGCTCATAAATTATATTAAAAATAGTGTTAGCTCATTCCGGCACTCTAAGAAAAAAACCGGCTCAAGGGGGGAGTAACGTCAGTCCTCAAATCGTGTCGTTAGTCCGCGAGAGAACCAACTGCCGCGATGTGCGCGTCGTGTGCAAATTCCGGGGGACTAGACCTGCCACGGAAAAGACTAATGGGAGGACGAACGGCTCACTTACTCCCTCGGGTAGAGGTTGAAGGGAAGACGTTTTTGGTGCCGCCCTTGTTTGTATCACGGCTCACCAGCGTACGCGAAGCAGTGATCGTGCATCCCCACAACGACCGCTTTCAAAGGTCATGAGCTTAGCTCTCGACCAGGTGCGCCCTATTCTTCCGAAACTCTCCTTTCTACTCTGTCGCGGTGCTGGTTGCACGCGGCGGGGACCTGAGGGGTGAGGAATTCGGCGAACGTTTGTTGCAAATGTCCACTGCACAGATGACAAGAAGGCGTCAGCGGAGTTGCTCGGAGGATTTCACGCAGTCGCGTACCAACTTGTTCACGAGTGGGGGGCCCTCGAAGCACACATTATATATATATATAATATATATATATAATATATATATAATAATATATATATATATATATATATATATATATATATATATGCAGACGGCAGCAACATGATAAAAAAGGACAGTGCATTTTACATGTCATGCCTCAGAACAAGCACACATCCATATCATACAAATAAGGAGTATTTTTTAGAGAAATTTTCGTTGGGCGCGTTGGTGTACGTTTATGTTTGCTTTTAAGCACGAAGGAGCACAATCACAAGAAAGGACACGGGGGGCGCTCTGTCCCGTGTCCTTTCTTGTGGTTGTGTTCCTTTGCGTCTTAAAAGCAAATATAAGCAGTATTTGCAGCCACGACTGTTTAAACATTAACTATTAAGAATTTTCAAAAAGTGATAACTACATGGCAAGAAGCGCAGGAAAAGACTAGCACGGGAGATGGGGCAACAAGTGCACTTGATCTCTTCTACTTGTCTTTTGATGCGCCGCTCTCCTAGAATTTATCCATGCACCAGCTAGCCCAGCAACGCATTTTAAAGTGACTGCAAGAATGATTACATATGAGCATATGTTACTTGTGTCGCTCTCAGTAGTACATTTCGTAGATAAAGTGGTGAGATTTCTTCTCTATCAATAAGTTGTTACATTCAATTGTTTAGTAACAGAGGTAACAAAAACTGCAGCCTAGGTTTCCTCAATTAATGCTGACATGCTCTACTTGCCAGCCTAGAGGTTTGCCTCTACATTTTGTTTTGTTTGCTTTTAGTCCAGCTAGTGATTCTGCCATGTTGTAATTATTGTTAATATATTCAGTAATATTATCAACTTTGTATTTTCTGGAACATTATCAATGTACATGGAATTAACCTAAATGGTGCAGGGTTTATTATAAAAAGGCCACTGAAAAGGGTATGTAGGACGCATTTCATATTGCATAAACTATGCGGTTTTGAAACAGCGCCACTTGGTAGTATTTTTATTGGTGGTTATTGCTCGAACGAGGAATGCGAAATATTTGTTTTGTAAAAACGTGCCTTTTCCAGAAGCGCGCCGACTGATGTAGGGCACACAAATCTTTTTTGCGTAAAATACTAATTCTTTTACAGAGTTTACTCATCATACTCGTGATGTTTTATCACATATCATGTGTTCGTCAAGGCAGATTAATACCAGTTTGGGTGTGTTAACCCTTGTTACTAGCCCTGAACCTTAATTTCTAAGAAAAGATAAAGTCGCGCCATCAGCATAGATTACAAATCTAGCTTTGCTATCAATGTTTAGCATATGGTAAATAGCGAGTGTAAACGGAAAGGTCACAAAGCGCTTCCCTGTGAGGTACTGCCCATCTGAGAATTCACCTGCAAATGTTACAATCTGAGTTCCACGTTGTAAATACGATGAGGTTCAAAAAAACGCCAGGCCTGTGCTGGAACCGCAGCACAGTCACAGCGAAAGCTGGAAGAGCGGCGTTTCTAGAGCCCGTTAAGCTCTCTTGGGGCTACAATACAAGTACACTAGAAAGGTACCCACTACGCCATAAATCACAATTTTTGTGAAGTTGGGAAGCACCTACTAAGCCATTATTCTTCATTCTGCGGAGAAGCGAGGCACCAGCAACACGTCTGTAAGGCATTATGTGCACTTTGTTGACGCGACGACTGATGACGATGAAGAATTATGGCTCAGCCCTTTGTAATGGGTTGGAATCTTTAAACGGCTCACCAGTTATGTAATTTGCATTGGGTGACGCCAAGTCGCTATTTCGCTCTCCCGTCATGCTGTATACCATACGTTGACGTGGGAGAAAGACGGGGGGGGGGGGGGGGGGGCGACGAACTTTACTGAGACCCCGAGGAAATGGATCATGCGCTTATGGGCTTCCCTGGCAACCAATACAAGTGCACTTTCGAGGAACCCACTACGCTATAAATCATTGTAATTTTTGAGAAGTAGGGCAGCAGGCACTGTGCCATTTTTCGCCATACTACGGAGAGCGTTGGTACGTGCTATACGCATGTAAGGCATTATGTGCACTTTGTTGATGCTGTGCCTGATGACGATGAAGAATTATGGCAGAGTCCTTTGTAATGGGTTGGAAGCATTCAAAACTACTCGTTGCGCAATTCGCATTGTGTGACGCCTGGTTACAGAATTCGCGTTGTGCGACGCTTGGCGCTTATTTTACTCTTCTACCACGCTATATTGCATATGCTAATGTGGTTCCTTCCCGACATGAAGCCTGTATAGGACCTTTTTGCAAAGCAGTTTCAAGCACCAGCATGGCTCAGAGGTTGAATACTGGGCTCCCACGCAGAGGGCCCAGGTTCGAACCTCGTTCCATCCTGGAATTTTTTCTTATTAGCTTTTTTTTCTTATTTCGAGCGATACTGGTTACGGACACCGGCGGCGGCGGCGGCGGACAACTACGGCGCCAAAAACGGTCGGTGAAATGATCTCATAACAGCTTTCACTGTAAAAATTACAGCATATCCACGGGTGAATGATGAAGAGCTTGGGCGAAGCTCCTGAAGCAATCATGGTCTCGGGATTCGCTTCTCGTTGAGCCCGTTTCGCAGCGGCGTCCTTGGCGCGCACCGTCACCGGATCCGCCTGCCTGCCGCCAAGCGAGCGCCCGCCGCTGCGCATCGTCCATGCTCCGCCAACGATCCGACACGTACGGCGACGATCCAGGAGAATGAGAGAGGCGCTGGCTCCCGCGCATCCCCGCGCAGCCCGCGCGGCAGCCAATCGGACAGCAGCGGCACTTCCAGCGCCATCTAGTGTCGATTCACACAAGCGCCATATTGCACACGATTCTATTGGACCAACGCCATCTAGGAAATGAGACGAGAAATGGTGATGACGACACAGATTGTGTACAGCGCCATCTAGAATATCGTCCCTGAACTGCAGTTTGTATGTACTTCTATGAGACAGCGCCATCTATTGCATCATACGGGAGATCCGTTTACGCCGGACAACGGAGACGTGACAAGGTTAGACTAAGAGGAGCTACGCCCCTAAAACTTGCTATGCATCCAGCACCATAAAGTTCCAACATTCTTAACAAAACGTTGTGGTTGACGAAGTGAACTGCTTTGGAGAAGTCTAAAAATAGGCCGTGTGCCACTTTGTGACATTGAGTTTTGTAATTAAGCTCATCAGCGAGAAGAGCAAGCTTCGTCGATATGATTTTACGGAATAAGTATTGAATGGGAACTAAAAAATTATAAAGGTCAACGAATGGCACCTTCGGCGTCGCACTTTCACCTTTTATTTCTGAGAGCGGGGGCAAGGAGGGCAAGTGTGCCCTTACAACTCTTCCTCTCAGTAAACATAGCTATGCCAGCGTCAGAACCTCACACTTGCATCGACTAGATCTGGACTGGCATAACAACAATGTTGTCCTTTTTTTTTTCTGTCTCGTATAAGGCAATTGCTGCTTATGATCGGTCTAAGTCTTCTGCGTCATGCCCACAGCGCCTGTTCGTAACGCGATGCAACCAAAGGCGCTAAAACGTCCCATCTCTAAATCACTCCCCACGTACTGTTAGGTAGAAGATCAAGGACTAACTTATTTCTGATACTGCCTTTCCTCGCCATTACTTCTTCGCTCTTGGTTTTCATCGTTGGTCGGCGCTAAAATAGCTTGCCTGTCACGCAACGCCACAAAACCGCGAAACTGGCGACGTCAGAATTACGAGCACGCACTAAACCGCGCATTAGTGTTTATTCATGATGAAACAAGCGCAATAAGCACGAAGACTGAGAAAGGACACAAGACGGAGCGCAGAAAAGAAATAATCGACAATTTTGACACAGAAATAATCGACAAGCACGAGAAGCGAACAAAAAGAGAAATAATTGAAGCGTTTCGAATTGAGAAAGCAGGCGATAAGTGCGTCAGCCAGGCGTCTATTCTGCTAACAGATTCTGAATTTGCCTTCTTGGACGTAACATGACTCGGTCATTCTTTTCTTGTTTTTTTTTGGTGGTTAACACGCTTACCTGCTGTATGCCATCGGTTATCATAGCGGTATTTAGCTGATTTACGCTGTTTCTGATAATAAGAGGTTTGCGGTGACGTGCATTCATGTGATAAAAAAGGAAAAAAAGCGCTCCGTCTTGTCTCTTTTCTGAGTCTTCGTGCTTATTGCGCTTGTTTCATCATGAACCTTTACCACCAACCGGCAGTCATCCTAAGTGTTAATGTGTCGAGCAAAACTTGATTTATTTCGTCTTGTTCCGAACGAAAGAGAAGATAGCATCGCGACGATGGTTTAGCAGAGGCTATAGTCGTAGCAGGCGGCGAGAATGGATTTATTTCCGCAAAATAAATAATTGCAGGGCTTATTAATGGTGTTGAACCGTTCGTGCGCGTATATAGCATCGTTCTGTAAACTCTTTTTGTTGAGGATGCGTTTTTTTTTTATCGCCCAAATCTAAGCTACTAAGGTTGTTGCAAGCTACAGTACGATCAGACAGGCGAATAATATTAATTCGGAAACACAGGCGGAATCTTCATCCACCGCCGCTCCGCGTCAGCCCTACCCAAGTAACACTCGCGCATCTGCGCGCTCATCGACTCACTTCCGCCAAGGCGATATGGCAGGCAATGCTGTACGTTTTCGAAGAAAAAAGAGATGCATTTCCTGTGAACTGCAGTAACATTTATTGACTGAAATCTTCATAAATGCTGCTGGTTCCCGCCCTAGCTTGCGTCGGCGGTGATGCAAATTTGATTTCAGGTAGAACGGAATAAATAAAGGATGGAAGACTCTGACGCCTGAGAGCCCCTGCTCAGCTGTAGCCTCCTCCACAATGCAAGAGCGCAAGTGTCAAGCGTTGCACACAATCTACGGTCCGTCGTGGTGAGGCACGGAAGACGATCCTCACTGCAGAAGCTGGGGATACTTCTAAATATCATAATCTAATTTTTGACAGTTGTGTCGAACGAAAACTTCGTCATAGTTGGTTTGCCACTGCGCTGCCGGCAGTGACGCTCACAAAAGTGGGGGGGGGCTCAGCCCTCCCCCCCCCCCCGGTAGATACGCCTATGATTTCACGCGAGACGGACGTGTCGCCCGCGATGCCCCGCTCGCTCGTTCAGGACGCGCACGTGCCTCTCGCCGTCGACGCTCTGTGACGGCTGCCTCGACCGCCATGCCGTGCGCCTCTCATCGGTGGGGCCTTCGCCGCCTCGTCACCGACGTGCATCGTGCCCCTGGCTGAATCGTGGTCCCGTCCGTGAACTCCTGTGACCGGCTCCCCAATCTTTCCTGTCCTCTTCTCTCTTCGTCGCGTCTGTCGACTTCCGATCACTTCCTTCCCTATTTCTTTCTACTTTTCTTTTATCCCCCCTTACCCCACCCCTATAAGGCACTGCGCCGTGTCGCCTAAAGGCAGACAGAAATTAGGTGCCTTTTTCATTTTCCTCCCGAACCACCAAGAAAAGTCAGCGCGTCGGCCCGCTTACTGCTGCGATCATGAAAATAACGCGAGAAACGATTAATTTGTAAGGTGTCAATACTGTGTCATCACTTATGTAGGACCTGACGCTTAGTTCCTCAATGAGCTTCCCAATATTTACTGGCGGTGACAATCGTGTAAATCTGACGGACGTTTCAGCGCTTATATTGGGTATCCTTCCGCACCGCCCTTTCTTCTTCAGTATCGCTCACCGGAGTGTCGAGTGCGGGTCGTGTTCGTCACTTATGATCCCTCTTGCTTTTTTTTTTTGGGGGGGGGGGGTTAGTGAGTGCAGCTATTTACACAGACTATCAACGCAGCTGTGAAGAACATACCTCGCTGCATGTGCTTTAATTGTGGACGCGCATGCGCGTTTGTTTCTGCGTACCAGCTGTTGAGCCCAGCACCTGAACTTTCCTGTGGAAAGGTTGACACCTCAGCTTACATGCAAGACTCAATCGCAGCTTCCTTTCTGCAAAGCTTCAGAGACGGACGCCGTCAACTCGAGGTGTGACCTACGGTTTCTGGATTTACTGGCTCAGCAAACCACGAGCATCTGCTAATGTTGAAGGCAATTTTATCATTTTCATTGCCTTGGCACATTGTATTATAAAGAATATGAAGACTAAAAAAGCATTGTGCGTCGCACGTTTTTAGCACAAAAGTGTTTTATGCCGGGGTCCACCACGGCTCCACTGACGTATTTCCGTCACGGATATGACGTTGTAAAATATAAAGACTAACAGTGGGCAAAGAAAAAAACCAGAAGAAAAAAGTTCCGTCACCGGGAATCGAACTTACGACCCCTCGCCCGCAGCGCGCAGCGCGATACGATTCAGCCACGGACGGCACGTCCTTCGCAATGCTAACGGCGATCTATTTATAACACCATTTGCCGGTTGCTGTACTCAGAGATCCATGTTACAACGTGTTTTCGTTATCACTAGCGAGATTGCGCGAAGGGCTCGAAGAGCGCAGAGCCATATATACCCTTCGGGAGAGTTTGGCGATTGTTTCATCTCGCCGCTCTCCGAGCTCCGCCCCAGCGCCGCCCTCTTCTCGTGACGTAAACTCTCTCTCCTCACCGGCGGCGGCGGGCGGCAGTGGCGACAGCGCGGCGCGGAGTCCAGCGCTGCCGCGATGGAGAGACGCCGACACGATCGCTGAGGAGCGCGCGTAGGTTACGAAGCTCTCGTGCGAAGCCGCGCGTATTCATGGCGACTGCTCCTTGCATTCAGCGTGAATTTGTTCCGTGTGATGGGCTGCTGTGCGCGGTTGGCTGTTCAAACAGCAGCGCGCAGGGTTTCCGCCTTTTAGGCTTCCGAAGGAAAGAAGCGACGACGCCTTTGGATCAGAAACATCAGACGCAGCAAATGGACCCCGACCAATTGCTCCGTGCTAGCGAGATACGTACTTGAATATTTAGCTTGAAATATTGCTGTATTATAAATAGCGTACCATTAGCACAAATTTACTATTTGTTGTGCAATGGGCCCTTTCCGGCGCACAAACTTTAAAAATCATTTTGTCACGCTGAAAAAAAAGGAGTTTTATGGTTCGCGTTCGTCGCTTGGGCAGATTGAAATTTTGCAGCGATCACGCTATAAGTGTCAAGCGTGATGTGTTGCGTTTACGTAATTCATCGCGCGTTCTGAGCACGAGCTTGGGATGTTACCGTGATGTTGTGAGGGGAAGATTTATTTCGATATCGCAGGTTAGTGCCGCCGCGCGTGCTGCGGTGGTTACCTGCATGTGTTGTACGTTATGTGGTCTGCGTTTCTGTGGCTGCCAGCCTATAGTGTCATTTACCGCTGTGTTGCCGCTTGTGTACTTGCTACCAGTTTCACGATTAATTCGCGCATGTAAATTAATCTGCGTCTATGTGCTAAGCGAATGTGCCTTGCGCTTTTTAGTCATGCACGTATAGTGCACGATGTTTGTGCTCGTGCAGGAAGCCCTTCCACTATAGCAAGGAGCCCTTTTGTGCTCGATGAAATTTCTTGATTAGGAAGTTTAGAGCGCGAAAAAGTTGAGCAGAAAAATGATTTTGTAAAGTAAACCAACATGATGTCCGCTATCAGACTAGCTGAACGAGGTATTCTTTTCATTTAACACGCGCCTACTGGGGGCCCTGCACCTGCTCTGACGAAAACCTTAGATGCCTCACCAAACGCGAAAATTGACCGCCGGCGTCCGTGGCGTCGGCGGCGTCAACACGAGGGATGTCAAAAATCATCACGTAATGACGTGACCATACGACCAAAAATTGTGACGTCATCATGACGTCGAATAACGTGACTTCACGCGATGACGTCAGCACATGACCAGATGTGGTGTAGAAAGATTGCAGTGCCTCCGATCTTGGAGGCAGTGCAAAACAATGTTAGGTCACAAAGCTTTCGAGTGAGGGGGGGGGGGGGGGGCGTGAAGACAATATATCAACTGACGAAAAGGAAGACGGCTTTCGCCTTCGAGTGGTCTTAGGCGAATGCATAAGGGACCCTGTGAGTTTTTTTTCTCTCTTATTAGAGTTTTAGTGCCGGGGACTCGAAGCCGCTTCCTTATTCACCCTCTTACGTTCCCCTGTACTCTCAGCCGCACCCATGGACTATACAAAGGAACGTAAGGGGCATACGTACGCAAGGCACTTTGGAGTCCCGGCACTAAAATTCTCTAGGCGGGAATTTTAGGGTTCGAGATCCCCAAGCCGCTTGTGTACGCCCACTTTTGCGCTTTTGTGGCCTTAATACAATTACGTGCGCTGGTATCTCTGTTTCTTTTAAAAGCAGAGCTGTTTAAGCTTGCAGAATCCCCGTTAGTGGCAAATAAAAATTGTCATCATCATGAACCGGCACGCAATCCGTCCTCTTCTTTATCTTCTGCTTTGCTGCCAGAACACGTGCACAGACTTTTCCGGCGTGGTCAATGATTCTCACGTAACACTTGTCACGTGACATGTTCCAAAAATCACACCTGTATATATGCTCGTCACAGAGTCACATCACGCAATACCAGTTTGGTGTATATCAATCTGGCGGAACGGTCGCCATCGCACCATGAGCGCGGCACATAAGTCATGCTGTCTATGACACGCATGTCATGATAGTCACATTAACTCCCACTATTTATGTTCGTCACACAGTGATGTCGCGCACTACCAATTTTGGTGTATATCAAGCAAGCGAAACAGCCGCCAGCGCTCCATGAGCGTGGCACGCAAGTCATGCTGTACATGACACGCGTGTCATGATTTTCACATTAACTCCTGCTATTTATGTTCGCCACACAGTGATGTCGCGCACTATCAATTTTGGTGTACATCCATGGGCGTCCGGAGGGGGGTGCAAGGGGGGGGGCGGCTGCACCCCCGCCCCTGGAATTTCAGATAATATCTTTTTATGCAGTAGCAATAAGCTGCACACGTTCGTTAGCACACTAAAGGTCCGCATATCCGTGTGAAACGGCCTTTAGGATTGCCAGCCAACTTTGCACGTTATTGCATATTATTGACTAAACTTGCCGGTCAAGTCACGGTAGTGAACCCCCCCCCCCTCCCCCTCACGGATGCACCCCCCTGGAAAAATTTCTGCGGACGCCCTTGTGTATATCAAGCTAGCGCAATGGCCGCCAGCGCATCATGAGCGTGACACGTAAGTCATCTTATACATGACACGTGTATCATGATTTTCGTGCTAACTCCGTTATTTATGTTCGTCACACAGTCATGTCGCGCAATACCAATTTTGGTGTATATCAAGCTAGCGAAACGTCCGCCAGCGCACCATGAGCGTGGCACGTAATTCGTGCTGTACATGACATGCGTGCCATGATTTTCATAATACTCCTGTTATTTATGTTCGCCATACACTCTTGTCAAGCCATACCAATTTTTGTATATATCAAATTAACGAAACGGCCGCAAGAGCACGAAGACTGTGGCATGTAAATCATGCTGTACATGACATGCATGTCATGATTTTCATGTTATGGCCCATCGTTTACGTTTGTCATACAGTCACATTATACCATACCAATTTTGGTATACACCCCATGAACGAAACGGCCAGGAGAGTACAAATTCGTAGGCGGCTAGGTAGGTAGATAGACAGATACGCTCAAAGTCGCAGAAGTTCGCTAAGAAATGCTTCGCACTTAAAAAAAACCAAGATAGTCGCAAACCCACAGGTCTTCATAGCTCGAAAAGTCACCGATGATCACGATACTCCCTCATGCGAATTCTGAGCGCAGCTTTGTGTTGAGGCAACGCGAACTGTGTTTGAGTTTCTGGCTATCCGCATTGGAACATTCGTTACATATTGCCACAGAAACTGCCAGAGCTCGAGTGCTACGCACGCCACTCTGTGCATTGCAGGCGTCATCGACATCCCCGTCACGACAAGCGAGACAGTAGCAGCGCACCCACCAGCCCTGCATGCGCACGAGCTCCGACCGAAGGGCGAGCACGCATGACGGAGGAAGAAAGCGATGTTAGAGACCAGTGGCTCGTGATATCGAAAGAATCCACGTTCGGTGTCTTTCGTGCTCGTTCGCTCTATCGGTTACGCCGACTACGCCAACGGCGATGCCGAACAACGCAGGAACGGACGCCTAAGAGCTGCGCCCTAAAAGCACAGCGCGTATCGTAGAACGTCGTGGACTCGAATCGGCGTGCACAACTCAGTTTCACGATGATATGGACACGCCTAATTCACTCCATATTCTTCATTAAATTTGTGTAACAATGTTCTTGCACAATTTCGCTTTCGCAATTTGTTTAGGAGCGCTAGATTTCACGAATGAACAACGCGCACATAGCCTCAGCCGTGCGTGCGTCGCGCGGAAAGACTATATATGGCGGACGCCGCCGGAGCGGAGGCGTGGCGGTGACGTGACAGCGTCATCGCCGCGCCGCGACGTCACTGCCCGCCCATTCGCCAGGCTCTCCCCATCGACGGCTCTGGAAGAGCGTAGAAGAGCGCGCTTGAAAGGACTTCGCCGTTGCGACGAGCGCCCGCGCCTACAGGGCGTGGTCGCTTGTGCGTACGCTTATCTCGTGATCGCGGTGGTGTGTACGTCTCGCGTTGAGAGCACGAAGGTCACATGGCTCACTGCAGCGGCCGCTTTTGCGATAGGAGCGTGGTGCTCACGTAGAAATAAGTTACAGATGTGACAGTTAGCTCGCTCTCATCCTGTGTATGTTCGTTCCGTGCGTCCTTCTGCTTGAGCAGCGCGTTGCAAGTTTCGAGCTGCTTGCTGTTCTTCGCGTGACATTACAATTTGTTGCTGTAGCATATTTATTCCTTCGCCCTTGGGGCGAAAGAATGCGCAACAAACGCTCAACTACGTCCGTGAAGACACGTTTCACTTTCGTGTTATACCGATTCCTATGACAGAGGGATCAGCCATGTTTTTTTGAGCGTGCGACTGCGCAATTATTGGGGCTTACGTGATTAAGCCGTCCTCTTCTAGCTACGTTATTTTCTAACAATTTTTTTGTATTCCGTCCAGGTAGGACTCGCCCTAGTTATTGGGAAACAGACCCTATAAGAACTAAACGTCCGCTCCACGCCTTTCGTGGAGCGAACACTCTCAACGCCGTCCTTCACCGTGTTGGTTTCATAGCCAGTGCTGCGCCCCTTGTTTTTGTACGTTTGTTGACAGGTGGCAGCACACTGCAAGCGATTGCTTGTTGACCGGTTTGAGGGCAAAATCAAATGTTCTCCGCGCCAGACCTCTCTCTAATTGTAAACATGGTGACGCGAGTAGTCAAGTCGTTCTGCGGAGGACATCCTTCAGATTGCTTTCAGCAGTGTTGTTGAAAGAAACCATCTTGACGACGAGGATTTTTCACTGGACAGAAGGCTGTGAAAGCGCCGAGAGTGACAGCGACGATGAACGATTAGCTGCTACTCATGAGGAGCGAGTTGAACTTCACGTCTCCTCGTGCGTTAACATTTTTTCACGCTCGTAAGTCACTTTGATTGTATTTAATGTATATCCTTGAGCAAGATCACACTAAAAGCATAGTTTTTTCTTGTGCATTGCATGTACCGCAATTATTGCGGATATTATGGAGCGCCGCTTGCCGCCAACACGCTCGAGCTCGACCAGCGAAGCGAAGTGGTTTGAGCGACGAAACGTGCAGTCACGGCCCAATCCACGCCACTCGGCTAACTTCTATACTTCACCGTTACCTTTAGAACGGCATTGTTGTTCGACGAATTTTTCGCAATTCGACGTTGCGAAAAGCATACGTGTGCATTCTTTTCGATATTCCTGTTTTGATCGTGCTGATCGAACCTGCCACATCCGAGTGAAGTGAACTGCACACGAATTGAGTCTGGGTGTGGCTGTGACACAGGCGCTACTGAATGGGATGTTAAAGGTTTGCGTTTCGTTGAAGAAGTAACTCCGCGTTCCTGATTGCGCAAGTAATGACGACGGCGTAATATGTTTGCAAACCATCACACACTAAACATGCGCGGTACCGTGCAGCAGCGATGGCGCTACTCGCTAGCGGCCTACTACTGCGGTAAATATGTCAGGCAGGCTCGGTACGTACTACCTCGGAGTGCCGTTCAGTTTATACGGCAATTGTGTAGTTGATGTAGTTTTTTGTAGCACGCACAAAATTTCGCAAAGCATCGTTGATGCACGGTAACGGCGCTGAAATGTAAATTTCACACCGCAGCAATAATTAGGTGGCGAGCACGCACTTTCCATGGATTGGGAAAGTGCTTTGGCCTCATATATCCATTTCAGCGCAGCTCATGACTTCATCCGGTAAAAGTGGCACGGGCCGTACGTCCGCAGGTCCTATCTGTTCCTATGCTAACGAACGGGTTGCCCCTCCTCCGGGCGCCATTTTGAATCGCACGGCACGCCACATATGGTTAGTGGGCATTGCGAATATGCAATTGGCTAGTGAGATCATGTGGTCTCGTAAATGAACCACTACATTTGAAAAACACGCGCTTAGACTTGATTGGGCGAAACGATATCACATGACATGCATGCCACAATTTCCATGTTACCACCTGCCATTTATGTTTGGTATACACTTATGTCACGCCACACTAATTTTGGTACAATATTAACGAGAACTAACAGACAGCAATGCCACGGAAAGTATAGGGGGTGTTATTTGTAGTAATTAGAATATAAATGTGAAGAAATGAAAGTGGACGAAAAGATAACTTGCCGCCGGCAGGGACCGAACCTGCGACCTTCGAATAACGCGTCCGATGCTCTACCACTGAGCTACGGCGGCGGTCATCTCCCCGGCCACTTTATAGGGTATATATGTGGATTGAAACTTAGGAGTGTCAGTCAGCGCCAGTCGCAGCCATGGCGGCGAGTGTGGAACACACTTTTTTCTGCCTTTTTTGGCGTCACGTAGCACGTGATCTATATACGAGCAGGCAGCCGACCAATAATCCCTCGCGTACTACCTGAAGGCATCATGTCTGCCAGAACGAGGCCCTCGCTATGAATGAAGGAAAGGAGATTACTTTTAAGGGCTCGTTTTTTCTTTGTTAGACACAATATTAATGAGAACTAACAGAGAGCAATGCCAAGGAAAGTATACGGGGTGTTATTTGTAGTAATTAGAATATAAATGTGAACGAACCGGCCGCGAGAGCCGAATGAGCGTGGCATCTAAATCATGATGTGCTTGGCAAGCATGTCATGATCTTCGTGTAACGACCTGTCATTTGTGTTCGTCATGAACTCCTGCCTCACGGTACATATTTTGGTATATATCCAGTTAATGAAACGGCTGCCAGAGCACAAGGTCGTAGGCGGCTAGATAGATAGATGGATACGCTCAAAGTGGCAGAAGTTCGCTAAGAAAGGCGTCGCATTTAAAGTGGAGGTGGCGTAGTCACCTTGAGGTTCCGGCACCAGCTCCCTCTGACGTTACACATGCTGACAGCGTGTACTGAAAGTTTGTGCCAAAGGTACTTCAAACCAGGTTATTGTGGTAGTAACTATGCTCGGCGACAACGTTTCTTGGCACCACTGTGGAAGCTACCGAGCCAAAGTACCTGCATGCGCGCGCGCCAAGAAATAGTACCTATATTTATTTTCTAATTCGAAAAGTTACCTAGCTCTAATAAATAAAGATTTCTCATTATAAAAAGAGAACGAGTATAGGAAGCCGTTCGTGAAAAAAAGCTTTTGTAAACCTCAGTTATCTTTCTGTCTTTTTTATTTCTTGGACAGCACCACGTTTTCCTCACGCCTGCTCTATCAGTAAACATGGCGTCCGCGATGCCGCCTGAACCGTGTGCGGCCGGAAACTCGCCGTTTCGTTCTCCGAAGAAGCTGTACTCTAAATGTGACAGGAAGTGGCTATCAAAACAGACCAGGCAAGTTATCTGCAATGTCATCGCTGGAGTGAGGCGCCGTCAGCCTCACTTGTCTACAAATGCTGTGTGCCGGACTGTCGCCGCGATCACCGGAGTTTGCGAGCGAACCGTTAAAGGAGTACTGACATGAATTTTGAAATTTTCGGGTTGTTGCGCTAAATAAAAGCACCCGTGTCGAGAACCCTAAAAAGAGTGTCGTGGTGCCTGGGGATGCATTGCATATGTTTTTAATACCACTTCTTTCAACCAGCAGTTTCGGTTTCGGTTTCGAGAGGGCGGCTTCATAATGACGTGACCAGTCTGCCCGTGACGTCACGGGCAGACTGCAACCCACGAAATATGCACCTGCTGTCCTTTGCTGTCAGTCGAACGTGGTTAATGATGAGTGAACTGTCGTCCAGTGCCTCCGACAGCGATTTCTGTGATTTAGGCTGCATGCAGAACCCAGATTTCGCAAACCAAGTGAGCTGACTTGAAACGTCATAGGGTTCTCCATGCGGTGAAGCTGCCTTGCAGATGCTGGGAGATGAAAACTTTAAAATCAAACCTAAATATTTATACGTATTTCACGGATGTGTTGGGGAGAGCGTTAACACTACATGCCAAGGAAACCGAAAACGTCCATTTTGCTGCACTTTAAAATCGTGTCAGTACTCCTTTAAGCAAATCAAGGCTGAAGCTCTGCGGGCCGCACTTGCCTCCCCAAAGCGCAAGAAATTGAATTTCTCGGGACAAGCTGAGACGTGCATCACCGGCAAGACGCGGCTGTTGCGCTAATACAGCATTGGCAGCATTGCGGCGCAAAGTGCACAGCTACTTCATACGCAATGAAATACCTACGGCCGAGAAGCTACGCAACGACGTGATCAGCGACCCTGACATGGACATGCCGACCATCAGCACCCGTACGATCCAAAGAATGCTGAACGACTTAGGGTTCGCCTTCCGAAAAAGAACAAGGAATTCCGCGTTGCTCGAGAGAGACGACATCGTTGCTTGGCGCCGAAAGCACCTCCGGACCATCCGAGAAATGCGGAGGCAGCGGCGGTAAGTTCTTACGTTCTTTTTATTTCTGCAAACTTTCCGTTCACTACGCGTGACTGTTGGTAAAAAAAAAGTTGACGCGAATGGTGAGCATGCGTGTGTACCTACTGGTTAGCGAAAACGATAGGTGTGCTTTGCATTTGTGATCGCCAAACGTGTGCTGTTTACGCCAGTGATCGAAAGCCTTACATAAAATTGACTTAAGTCGCAGCGAAATTCCCCATTAAGATAGGGTGGCTGTTCATGCTTGCGCTTGTACGGTTAATAATAGCATTCGGCGAGGATTCCGTTGCATGTGGTGTAGGTTTAACTCAGAGTTGTGTATTGCAGCATTTCCCGTAGTATCGTTTGAGAAGACTTAAGCCCGTTTTTCCGCGTAGGAGCGGAATCTCAATGACTTGGAGAAAGGAATAGCTAGTGATGGCCCTCTGAATTGTAGATTTTATTGAGCGAATACGCTGAAAAACGTAATTGGGTATTGGGGATGTGGTTGCATGAGCTTTGATATACAGCCTGCAGGGCCGTAGGCAGAATTTTTTTACAGCACTTTCGTCTGAGCTTGGAGCCGGGTCGGACTATGTAGTCGAGTGTCATTTTGTGCTCTGTATTCCGTGGAAGAAAGAAAATTTCGGGGGGGGGGGGGGCACAGGCCCGGAGTACCGCCCTCTGGCTACGCTTCTGGCAGCCTGAAACAAGTTTTCTTTCACAGAGAGTTTTGCCAGCTTATGTATGTTATATGTATTCACATAGGTTTTGTCCGTGCACTTTTTTTGCCCTTAAACAGAGGCATAACCTCGGATGAACGCTGTCTGCTTTGTTAATGCGCTCCTTGCAGTGAAAGTGCGCTGTTAACAATAAGACTGCTTTCTCTTTTACAGGCCCATCTGCTACCTTGATGAGACTTGGGTAAACGCCGGCCATACAAAGGGGAGAGTTTGGACAGACACCAGCGTGTTGACTCGGAAAGACGCATTTCGTCAAGGGCTCTCAACTGGCTTCCCTGCACCCAGCGGTAAAGGAGGACGCCTAATCGTTTTGCATGCTGGAAGTGCAAAAGGCTTTGTTGATGGAGCCGCCCTAGTTTTCCGTGCCAAGAAGTGCGCTGGTGATTACCACACAGAAATGGATGCTTCGAGTTTCCAGAAATGGTTTGTTGAACAGCTGCTACCGAACACCAAGCCACGCAGTGTGATCGTGATGGATAATGCGTCGTATCACAGTGGTCAGGTTGAGAAGCTACCAAACTCATCCAGAAAAGCGGAAATCCAGTCCTGGTTGATATCGAAAAATATTCCTTTTTCGGATGACCAGCAGAAAAGTGAACTGCTCCAGCTCGTTAAGCAGAATAAGCATCTTTTCCTTGCTTACAAGGTCGACAAAGTTGCCAGTGCTGGGGCATGAGGTTGTGCGCTTGCCTCCTTACCACTGCGAGCTAAATCCTATAGAGCTTCTAGGAAGCCAAGTCAAAGGCTATGTTGCTTCAAGGAACACAGACTTCAAGATTGAATCTGTCGAGAAGCTGCTGCAGGAAGGAATCACAAGTGTGACCCAACAGAACTGGCTCCATGGCTGCACTCACGTGATGAGGCTTGAGGATGAGGCATGGGAGCGTGATGACATTATAGACAGCCAAACAGAAAGTCTAATAATTTCTTTGTGCACAGACTCAAGTTCTTCAGGAGTCAAGCTGCTCCGACATGAGTGGAATTGATGAACTGTCGTGACATCTCCATGTGTGCCTTGCCAATGCATCGAGCAAATGATTGCACATGTACTTAACCAGAAACTGTGATACTCTTTTTGAGGACTATCGGTCACTGGCTGTTTCTTTACATTTTGATCGCTCATTCACTTCATTGTGATTTCATCTGCTGACCTCTTTTGTTGAACTTCGGGCATGTTCTGATTACGTTATCGTGATGTGATAATGACTCCTGGGATTTTATGTGCCAAAACCACGTTGTGATTATGAGGCATGCTGTGTTTGAGGTTCTACAGATTTTGACCTCTGGTGGTTGCTTAATGTGCACCCAAATATAAGTACACGGGCATCTGGCATTTCCCGTTCATTGAAATGCGACACGGTCAAACATGAGTCTTTTGTGTGAGCAGCCAAGTACTGTAAGCACTGTACCGTCACTGTGGCTGGGATGTTATTATCTGGGCCGTGAATGTTAACATTATATGCTGCATCAGCGAGAACCACATTGCTTAGTTGAGACTTGAAATGTTCAAAATAAGGTTCCCTTTTCTTTCTGATCTCATGTCAATGGCGCTTGTTTTTCTGTCGCAATGGGACCTGAAATTGTAATACCACTTGTCATTTTGTGTTTTATTAACTAATTTACTGAGTTATTCTACGCTGGCTTTCCTTGTTATCAATGGTTATTCTGCGGAGCAATACCAGCGACCATTGGGTAATTATGATGCATCAGTCGAGCATCTCCTTATAGAGTGCCCGAAATATGAAGAACAGCGTGTTCGACTTAGTGACCGACTCAAGAGACTTGACAAACGACCACTCTCAATTTGCAAGGTTTGGACAATGGCCAAATCCTGACAATCAAAGACGGGCTATGAGTGTTCTTTGGGATTTTTTAATTGATAGAGACTTAATGAACTGCTTATGATGGCCATGGTTCTTTACTTTTATAGCATTGTATTATTGAGAATACTTTCTAGTCATGTCATATGTCCTTGTATGGGAGACTGGCTGTGTGGACTGCATCCGGAGGTGTTATGCCACACAACCCTCTATGTGCTAAACTGTGCACTTGGACTCTGCAAGTGCGAAGTTGTACGACACATGTTGCATATGTGCATAGTTCAGCTGATTGTTCTTGTTTTTCTTTTCTCTTTCCATTTTTCTTGTTATGGCCTCTTTCTTCTTGTTGGTGAGACAGCCAGCTCTAGTGTAGCCTACTTCTGATGTTATTTTCTTTTCTATTTAAATAAAAAAAGTTTGAGCTCGAGTGAGTCTGGTCGGAAAAGGTTTAGGTAGTCCGGATGAGGGAAATTTTGTGAGTCTGAGTCACAGTGAGCTCTCGGAGTAAAATATTTTTCTTGAGTAAGTGAGCTCCAGTTTTTTTTTTTGCCGACCTATGGTAACAAGTGCGAAATCTCAGTTGCCATGCATTTCCAGCTGAACGTTGTTATGGTTATTTCTGTGTCATGACACACGTGTAAAATGTCATGTTGACATCGAGTGCCAGCAAAAGGTTGTAATGATTATCTTGTTCTATGTCACAAGTGCATTAATGTTATGAATGTCAGCAAAAAGTTGTTATGGTTATCACGTTCTGTGCCATAAGTGCAAAACAATATGTTGACACAGAGTGCCCAAAAATATTGTATTCCACACTGCATAAAAGCTTTCTTATTTGCGCTTCAAAGCCTATGTGGAAATGCTTTTGTTGTCGGACATAATTATTCATTCGAAAAAAATGTAAAGTGATTTGTGAATTAGACAAGACTGATTTGTTAACGAAGCGTCTTGAAAATCCTGATTTAGTGCAACAAGAACTTTTGGTCTTTTTGTTTACAGTGTGCGTTCTTATGCTGCAAAATATAATTACTTGCCTTTTGCTTTCATGCTCTTCCAAATCAGGCCTGGATGCAATACAATAAAAGATATGAACGGTTTCTTATGCTTTATTTTTTTTCTACCAGTGACAATCGGTATTATGGACAATTCCTGTTACATACTGCATCTACAGATGGAAAAACATCAGTGGCCGTTACGCTCTGTGAAGGTGTGTGACCAGCGAAGCTTGATAAAATAATCTGCGTCAGTTTCTTTTTATTTAAGCGTGAGCTTTTTTTAAATCTAAGCCCGATTCAGCGGCATCATGGTACTTGCATTCCGTATTTATTCGAATGCAATGCGAGCTTTTTCTCCGAATTTTGCTACTAAAGCCGCCCCTCGCCTTACAATCGTGATCGCGTTACAATCGAGAAAACACCGTATTCAGGCTGCGGTGTGCGCTTGGTGGCGTTCATCATATTGCCATGTGTCTTATTTTGTTGTCTTCGGCCTTCACCCGCAAAGACTGTTTGGAATGCTCCACGCAGACCGCGATGGGATGTTGCACAAGCGTCACGATTGTTTCAGATCTTTCCGTAAAGGCTCTGATATACTCCAGCGTAACGTCGACGAGCGCGCGCCCGCGTCACGGCGACGTTACGTCAGCAAAAACAAGCCCCGAGAACGAACACTGGCGGCGCGGCAGTCGCGGCGATGTGACGTCATGGCAAGAACTCGCTTGCTCCGCGGCCGAGGATCGCCTTTTTTCGCGCCCGCCGCGTAACCGCTCTTTCACGATACGGTGGTGATTACAGCTCATTCTTGCGATGGAAATCTCCAAGGGAGAAGGTTGAAGTTTACGCTACTAGCGAAAGTTTAGTAAGCTGTAGAAAGTTTCGATAATATAGCTTATAATGGGCGAATTCTTGTCTGAACGGAAGCTTCGCCGTGAAAATGGTGACGCACGAGAGCAAGACATTTGTTGTTTCACCGCGTACTCCAAGACATCGTTGCTAAAACATTTACGCTAATGGTTCTAACTTCATTACTGCTTGGCGTAGACTCCACGGTTAGAACACGCGTCCCGCAGATTACAAATTAAATTAGGACGTTTTCAATTCACTAAATACATTGTACAAGTTACGTCTGCCTTTGCAGATTATCTAGGTGATTTGACAGAATTGCGCCTTCTGCTACAGAAGACTTCAGATGAATCTGTCTATCGTAACGAATCACTTAATACATCCGGTAAATTAAACAAAATAATACTGCCACGCACACAATGGTTTCGGGAAATTCTGATGTGTTAGTATACTTGGATTATGTAAACATTTCTTCTCAACACTCGTCTGGGATTATGTGGCCGTGTACCCCGATTTGCATGAACTGCTGGTCCGATCAACCGCCGGGTCACGAGCGGTAATGTTAAATTCTCGTGGGCGCACTGTTGATAACAATCGTCTGCAAAACAAACGCCTGAAAGTCGAAATGAGCGTTTTGAACTGTTTCACTCTCAGTGACGTGGCCCACGTATTAATTGAACGTCCTTCGCCTTAATCAGTCAATCAATGGTCTCGCACGTCATGTCCACATAAAGGTTCATGATGCTCAGGGGTATATCAAATGCAAGAAAAAATAGTTTATGAGCTGACTATCTAAACTAGTACTTATACAAGTGTACAGCGCCGTTGCTACGATGCTGCATAAAGACACAATGTGAAACCAATAAGGAATTTCTGCAATTAACCTCAACTTTTTTATGTTTTAAAATGAAGCCCCGAAATTATTGCGACAAAAACGTGAAACTAAACAACACGATGAGTTAGCGAGCACGCAAGAAAAACAAACACAACAACTGCGGCAGTATTCTCGGGCGAGCGCTTTCGAGATATTTTACGAAGCTCAATACTGCATGCGCTTTCGTAATCGTGCGCGGGGCTTGGCACACTGGCAAGAACGCTGTCCGCCGATCGCGAATGCGTCCGATGCATATAACACTTGTGGAGGCGAAGCCATCATATTTTTAAAGGAATCGCCCGTGAACAACACAACCTAATAATATGATAAAGTGTCTTGCGTGTCAAGACCACGACATGATTGTGAGACACGCTGCAGATTAATTTTACCGCCTCGAATTCTTTAACGTGCCCCTGTATCTAAGTAGAGGAATGTTGCTTTTCACACCCGTCGAAATGCGGCTGCTGTGGTCGAGAATCAGACTCATCCCCGAAGTTAGCAGCGCGACACAACAAACCTGATCACCCCTTTCAAAGTGTGCACGACGGCGCGCGGGCACCGTTGGGGACTGTGAAGAAAAGATGCATATAACTTTTTGTCGTTTTACTAGGAACATTATCGATGCTCATTCATCTGAAGCAGGCAAAAAGCGAACGTAAACAGCGGAACAGCGCACGAAGCAAGCGCGTGATATGCCGGCGCGTCACGGCGGGCGTCGAAGAGTCCTTGCCGTGACGTCATCCGCGCCTCCCGCCAGGCGGCGCCACCCCAACTTCTCGGGGCTAATAGGGGCGCCACTGAAAGCCGCGTAGAGGCGGCAATTGTAACTGCTGGTGGGTTGCGTAGCAGACGCTTCATTTGCGCGCGTGCGATTTGCCGCTTGTGCGCGTCCCAGATAATTACTTATGCGGCGATAGTGTGCGCAAAGGAGCCGCACTTTATAATAGTGGACATGTGCCCGATGTCACAGCTGTGTGGGACGACAATGTACAGCCTCCAGGATTTTTAATAATATCGCGAGAGCGTCGACCGCACGCAGTATCAGCGCCTTACAACGGTGATAATCTGCGAGACTGGCAGCAGTACGCGCAGGCGCACGAAGCAGCGCTAGCGCAAGCGTCGTCTGCCAAGGCTGTTCCTTTCAGGATGAAACACTCCCTTTCTTTGTTAAAGGCGCCCGGAGTGCGCACAATCGCAGATAGAAACGTCACGAACGTTTTGCTTTTTTCGGTAGATCACGTTTTAAGTTGTGCACATGGTTTGTTCACACCGCTTTGTTTTCCTTTTTTTTATCTAAGGAGACTAATACAGTCATTGTGGTAGGGCGTGCATCGTCCTGAAAGGAACAGCGTGGCAGACGACGCTTGCGCTAGCGCTGCTTTGTGCGCTTGCGCGTACTGTTGCCGGTCTCGCAGATTATCGCCGTTGTAAGGCGCTGATACTGCATGCGGTCGACGCTCGCGCGATATTATTAAAAATACTGGAGGCTGTACGACACCATACGCGCCAAGTGTTTGCCACAGATAAGCGTCAACAAGCTTCCCTACGAAGTGGAGCGCATCGTAAGTACACCGCCTTCGTTATAACGTCGCGATCAATAATGCCTGCATGCGTTGACGCGTGAACCAACGTTTTTTCTGGACACAGTAGCTTCGTTTACGTGCCATGTGTTTATATAGTAGATTTTGAGGGAGCGCTGTCGCACCGGCGTATAGATCTCACAGGTGCGGCCACGCGAAGGGTCAGCATTGGTAAAATTTGAAACCAGCACGATAAACTTATGAAAAAATAAACGATACACTTGTCATCATCGGTGCAGAAGCGCACAGCGAACATTCTGCACCGATGATCGCATTCCAGTGCCATCAATAGGTAGAATGCAGCCGATTTCGTCCAGTTCACGTGTGATTCCAAGGCGCTTTTGTAAAGGAGCCGTCACCTTCCCCACATTCTCTGGCATTGCGCTTCGCGCCATTCGTTTTTCAAGAGAGCCTAGGCATCGCGTCTTATCACTAATAACAACCTCATGTGCATTGTAGCGTCTACAATGCAGGCGAGGCGACCAAGTGTAAACGTAGTAGCGTTCGCTGAATACGTAGCGACATAAGTGGAGAAATAAAAACACGGTGATCGTTCTAACACTGCCGCAAACAGAGCGCGATTGCTTACTTTCTACGTCGTACAGCCGCAATCCACCGCCGCCGTCGCTCTCGCTCATGAAATAGCACCGAAAACCTGTAGAAGTGCGTTCCTGCGATTTTTTGTGTGGTTTGAGCAGCCGACAACGCAGCAGCTATTTTTCGACATCGCTGAGGCCCGACAGAGTCCTTAAATCACGACGAAAACACACCATCCGTGCACTCGCGTAGACGCTCGCGGGAATACTGCTCGCCGGGACCCGTCAGCGCTTCCGAGCCGTGGCGGCAGATGCTGACCGCCGACGCGGCTGACGGCTGCTGGCGCGCTCGGGCGTCGTTCGGTTCCGAATAGATCCTGCTGCATTTCGCGCCGGCCGCGCCGGACTCGTACAGGAACCTGCTTCGCAGGCTGTTTCGTCGGCTCCCGACAGGTGGCGCGGCGTTCCTCGCTTTACTGCGCATGTGCTCCTCTACACTCGGCGACAACATTGGAGCGAAGCCTACGGAGGCGGGGCATCCGCACATTTGTGTTACTACGCACGAAGTTCGGCATCTTGCAGCCGATTTCAGGTCCACTTTCGGTTTCGCTTGCTCGCATCGCTAGAGCATTTAGCACCACGTCGACATGCAGAATGGGAACATCAGTGTGCGTAGATGCATCTACCTACTGTTGTATATTGTCACAGGGTTGTTACGTTGACGAAGGCAGCAGTGGGCGTGTCGAAGATGAAACTTTATTTGGCCGAACTCGTGGGCGGGAAACGAGTCAGTCAGAGCGTCGTCCGTAAATAATTCTTAAAAGTCGTAAAGCGTGTCGGCTTTTATACATGTTCTATGGAATGTGCCAGCGTTATTGCTGGTGTCGACGCAATCTTTATACTATACGCGTACCGCGCGCAATCTTAACGGAATGATCTAAAACAATCGTGACGCTTCTGGAACATCGCATCGCGGTCTGCGCAGGGCATTCCAAACAGTGCGTGCATTTTGCGCCGCAACGCTGCCAACGCAGACGTGTAATAGCGCAGCAGCCGCGTCTTTCCGGCAATGCGCTTCTCAGTTTGGCCCGAGAAATTCAATTTCTTGCGCTTCGGAGAGGCAAGTGGGGCCCGCAGAGCTTCAGCCTTGATACGCTTAACTGTTCGCTCGCTCACTCCGGTGAGCTCGGCGACAGTCCGGCACACTGCATTTGCAGACAAGTCACGCTGACGGCGCCTCACTCCAGCGATGACATTGCAGATAACTTGCGTGGTCTGGTTTGATAGCCACTTTCTGTCACATTTAGAGTACAGCTTCTTCGGAGAACGAAACGGCGAGTTTGCGGCCGCACACGGTTCAGGCAAGCGGTTCAGGCGGCATCGCGGACGCCATGTTTACTGAGATTCTGAGAGAGCAGGCGTGAGGAAAACTAGGTGCTGTCCAAGAAATAAAAAAAGACAGAAACAAACTTGAAGTTTACAATAACATTTTTTCACGAATGGCTTCCCATACTCGTTCTCTTTTTATAATAAAGAAATCTTTATTTATTCGAGCTAGGTAACTTTTCGAATTAGAAATAAATATAGGTACTATTTCATGGCGCGCGCGCATGCAGGCACTTTGGCTCTGTAGCTTCCACAGTGGTGCCAAGAAAAGTTGTGGCCGAGTATAGATAGGTTCAACAATATCCGCTGTGGAGTACGTAGTACATTACCGTGACGACTGTCGGTCTGGCGTGCGCTCGCGAGACCGGCCGTGCCATGACATTACTGTGTGACATGGCGGCCCTCGCGTAATTTTGGCCGCAGTTTTAAACAACAGTAAGCTCTATGGATTTCCTCGTAAAAGATACCTCTTGATAAACAACAAAATTTCCCAGCTGACCGTTTTTCAAGAGATACAACAGTTACTCCTGTTTGATTCCTGTTGTATTTGCCCACATCGGCTCTGCTTCATTGTCAATGCTACGTGCAAGTAAGGGTGAAGGAAAAACTTCCTCCATGCGTGAAAGCCTTACCGTCAATGTGAGACGATGTCACTGTAGTCCGAGTTTTTTGTAGGGATTTATTTACATTGTACTCACCATGAACTCACCCCAAATAACCACACGCGACACGCAAAATCGTCATCTGACGCGTGCTTTCCCTGCGTTATCACCGCGGTACCGCCGCGGCACTTCCAGCTCAGTGGTGGGAGCCAAGTTTTCAAAAGGAAACGCGAGCAAACCAGATGACAATTGTAGTTACGTGGCAGAAGTACTCCCCAAATGATTTTTAAATGTTAATAATTTCTTAGCGAACTTCTGCCAGTTTCAGCGTCTATCTATCTATCTATCTATCTATCTATCTATCTATCTATCTATCTATCTATCTATCTATCTATCTCTATCTATCTATCTATATCTATCTATCTATCCGTCCACCTCTGGGGCTCTCCTGGTCGTCTCCTTAGCTTGGTCTTCACCGAAATTGGCATAGGAGGACCAGAGTATATGATGAACGCGATTCGCACGTCATAACATCACTAACGCGGCTTCCCTGTCGCGTACTTTATGAAAACTTTCCACCGTCTATAAAGGCCAAATCCTGGTCATCTAGCGGTTGTATTGTGGCGTGTATGGCTGTCGCAACAGCTACAGAAACACTGTCGGTAAGCTGCCAAAAATAAAATTTTATGGATTTATATGGAAGGCTCACGAGAACGAGCGATGACAGCGTCGGATAAGGGCGGTGCGACGTGCGAGATAAACAGACGCTCCTAATTTTTTAATGCTCTCCTTGCTATTACTGCGCATATTTGCTCGTTGTGGTCATAAACTCTACCTTCTTTTAGCCCGATGGAGGTCTTAGGCAGCTTGTGAAGCACCGAAACCGCATATGCAGTGCCCACTTCTTGCGCAATGATGAGAGAAGCACGAAAGCCCTGCATTCTGCCTGTGTGTTCCGACACGTTTTCCTGCGTGCTATGGGAAAGGTGACAGTGTGACCCTGCGACGAAGCGTTGAACATCTTCGTATCTAGAAGGAGACGCGGCGATGGCCAGAGCCAGGCGCATGATAGGTCTATGCAGAATATGTGCTCGAACTTGTTTACAAACAGACAAGGCGGCGACGAGCTTACACCAGCCTCGGCGTCCACCCTTGCATGTGCACCTTGCTCCCACAATGTGCCGTTGGTTCTATAGACAGCTGGGAAAATGTGTAGAAATCATTGAAAAGTCCGAAGAAACGAGCCAGCGTAAAAACGGCAAGAGGAACGAACATTTTTTCTCTTGCTTAGCGCGAGCACCTAACACACGCATACTGATTAGCGACAACGGACGCAAAAGTCAAAGGGAGCTCTTCGCGTAATAGATGAGGGAAGAAAAGCACGAGCCGAGCGTTGGCGATGCTGCTGGATGGAGGCTCATCTTCGTCACAATAATTTAATTTAATGTAAATAATAGAGACCTTGAAAAAGCTTTGATAACCTGAAGGCGGACGTCCTAGTCGGCGCTCTTCACACACTTGCAACACACTTGCAACTGACTTCGAAGGGCCCCTTTGTTGACACAGTTTCCTCCTTGACGCCGCAAACATGATTAGCGGCGTAAAGATCGCTGCCGTGAAGAAGATTGTTTTATTTTAAGTACCTTTCTACGTATTCGGTTCCGCGGAATCCACACAATCACGCGCGCTGCCCGTTCCGCAATGCCATTTCTCTGCTCCCACAGAGCGGCGTTCGCAGCATGACACGACGGGATCACGCGCGCGGCCGCTACTCGCGGCGCTGACTGTCCTAGCGCCGCCGCGCCACCATACCAGTAATACCAGCTCTAAAATCGAAACGGCTACAAAGACGTCTTGCCTACAAGAAGATCTAAAATAGACATTTTTTTTTCAAAATATAACATTTGCGCCTCAAATGTGCTCGCATACTGTTTGTTAGCATTTTCAACAGCTACGGAATTAGCCAGAGTCTATTTCGCCAAACAAGTTCATACATAACGCCTACTTCGAGACATTTTAACACGAAAGTGTTTTATGCCGGGGTCCACCAAGTACATCCGTCACGGATATGACGTTGATAAAATGGACGCCAACGGGTGAGAAAGAAAAAAACCAAGAAAAAGATACCCCGCTGGGAATCGAACCCACGACGTTGCGGCCGCGACGGCAAGCGCCGGACACCCAACCGAGTAAGCTAACTCGGGAAATGCTAGACACGGCGCGAACGCGCCTTATATCTTCACACATTCTCTTTCGCGGCGGCCGGAGCGGGGCGGTGGCGCCGTCTGTGAGATGTGAAAGAAGTAATGCTTCGCAATCGACACTTACTAGCGCTTACTCCGAGATTGTACGCGATATCGGAGGTCATGGTTAAAGCGTCTCGATACCAGAGATGTAGACTGGCCGCGCTGGCGTCGCCGAGGCACCCTTGACGCAGTTACGTTCCTTGCCTTTGGCTTCGTGTTAGCGTGCGTCGGCTCATCTGAGTAGTGCAGCTTCCATGCGCATCAACGGGATTTCTCCGCCGCCGACTGCTTCAATTGCGAGAGCACCGACTAACAAAACTGCTGCAATATGCGTTGCAGAAAGGACGCGATTTCGACGGGCGAATGTCGTGCCTTGGTGGAGCGAGAGCAGCGCCTGCGAGACAGAGGCCAGCGGGACGCACTCGTTTGCGGTTCAGGCTACGAACCTCTACCTCCCGTGTTGCTGAAGCGCACTGTGTGTTATGTATGCATGAGCACAGGCGTCGGCTGCCCATTACTAGAAAGCGCACGCCGTGCCGTTTCTCACCTTAATTGAGGACGCTTTGAAGAAGTGCATACCGGGTACCAGTGTTGATTATGAGCTTGTTAATATCATCCTTACGCGGGATTCACGATTCGCTGTGTCTGAATATAGGTTCACACCGTCAGCTACCACAACGGTTTAATCATGATCATGGGCGTTAGTCGTCGCGATAGAGACATGCTGTCAACATGGGTGCATCCACGTCAAACGGTGCTATAGCTGCCAAACACGAATAGACATTGTACAAGCTCTCATATATCACTACACAATAAGCACTACTTTTGTGAAGACACGTTTCACTTTCGGTTATACCGATTCCTATGACGGGGGATCAGCCATGTTTTTTTTTTAGACATTTTGTCTGGAAGTGCGAGCGCGCACGACTGCCTCAATGATTCTTCGAATGTTTTATCGAGAAGGGCCAATATGCCCAAACGGCATGTCAAAAGAGCGGGACCGTCTGTTTTACTCAAACATATGACCCAGACAACAACACCCAAAATAATTGGTTTCACACCGCAACGCGATGTATACCTGTAGATATATTAAACTATCAACAGGTAACGATACCTCTAGCAGCACGCTCGCACAGCAGCGACTGACAACAGGAGCAAAACGCAGCGCACCGTGCAATCAACTTCGGCGGCACTCATGTTGAAATGTGCCCTTCACTACCGTGCACCGGCGCGTGCTGGCGTCGTTTTGCGCTGGCAGCAGCTCGGCGGTCATCGTTTTGCGTTTTGTGTAGTGTTACCAGCTTTTCTGTACGGTTCACTAGCTGGTCGACTGTTATCTGGCATCAAGTAACTGTGCTCATGCCTTTTGACATATATTTTCCATCAGTGTTTCGTGAAACAAGCTCTACTGATTGTTTTCGCCGACGGTTCGTTACAGCAATGGCCCGATCAGCTCGCCACCTTCGTTGCAGCTGTTCAGATAGCGTGCTTCTTTCGGTAAGCGAAATTAAGCGCGCCTGACTTTTCTTCATTACTGCTGGAACTTTTTAGTTGTCTTGTAATTAAGACGTTAAATAACAGTTCTTTGCGGGTGGTTGAATCATGGTCGAACGCGAAACTATATGTGGAGGACGCGCCGGTGCGAATCGTGAGCCAGACCAGAGAACGCCAGACTACATGCGCTTGCTTGCTTACAACCATGTCGGCCTGCACTGACAAATAAAGTGCAACGCTTCTACAATATGAGCCTCGCTTTGTGAGTGCAAGTATGATTTATTGTCGTCCATAAATACATGACAGCATTTATCACATCTGTAATTGGAATCTGTCATTAGAATGACTTGATGCTCTGCTATTTGTTATAAATTATACCTGGCTTAATTGCTTTTTCTTGTATGCAGCTTTTCTTCACTGCTGTTTGTACAAGACATTGGGCCTGGACCGCGCCAGCTAGTGTGGAAGCCAGTGCAGTTTCATTGACGGGACTGGAGTACATTAATGCTGCCGCGACAATCAGCTTCACCTTGCGCGGTCACCTTCTGTCCTATTTTGTGTCACATTCTGTTGCGCTTTATTCATAAGCCGTTTTTACAAGATCATGGGATAATTTATTGCTTCTGATAAGCATGATTATTTGTGCGCCATACACTAAACGTCATTTATGAAGTACGTGTTCGTCCTCTGCATGTTCAGATTTATTGTTTTTTCAATAGTAAACCGATGTGTTCTATGCGAAAATTGGATACATGTGGTGTGCTGAAGTAATTTTCTCGGCACATGGCACGTCGAAAATTAATATGCCACAATGAGGACATGGCTGGATGAACAGGTATGTTAGTGATGTTGCTTGATTGGTCACTTGCACGACGATGACATAGGAAATGGGATAAAAACAGGAAAGAGCTCCCGCGGGAGCTCCTTTCAGTCCTATGTATTATCTAACTTCCTATGGTAGCTGTCAGGCTGCCGACCAAACATGCTGCGAAGACAGTTATAATAGCTGTTTTTTTATTTCTAAAGCCATTACAGCAGAATTACGAAAACGTCTAAAACACGTCTTAGCTTGATCTTGTCAAGACGTTTTTTAGACAACTTTTAGCGTCACATTAGCACGGCTATCCGACGGTCGGATAGCCGTCCACGGCTACAGAATGTCTTGACCAAGACATATATTAGCCCTTTTAGCCGTTCAAGACGTTTTTTGGACGTCAAATAGACTCTTTTGTGTTTCATGGGATATGAGTGCACGCCGAACATAAATGGCGGGTCGTAACATGAAAATCATGATATGCATGCCATCGATGGCATAATTTACACGAAGTACGCCGTTTGGGGCGCTCGGGGCTGTTTAATTTAGGGATATATGCGAATTTGGTATGACGTGACATGACTGCATGACGAACAAACTAACAGTTGGCAACATGAAAATCATGACATGCTTGTCATTTACGGCATGATTTACGTGTCCCGTCATGGTGCGCTCGCGGCCGTTTCGCTAGCTTGATATATGCCAAAATTGGTACGGCGTGACTTGAATGCATGACGAACATAAGTGGGAGGTGGTAACACGAAAATCTTGACATGCATGTCATGTGCGGCAGGATAAACTTACATGGTGCGCTCGCGGCCGTTTCGCTAGATTGAACAAAACGGCCGGTGAAATGATCTCATAACAGCTTTCGCTGTAAAAAAACGAAATAAGAAAAAAAATTCAGGTGGAACGAGGTTCGAACCTGGGCCCTCTGCGTGGGAGCCCAGTATTCAACCTCTGAGCCACGCCGGTGCTTGAAACTGCTGTGCATAAAGGTCCTATACAGGCTCATGTCGGGAAGGAACCACATTAGCATATGCATATAGCGTGGTAGAAGAGTAAAATAAGCACCAAGTGTCGCACAACGCAAATTCTGTAACCAGGCGTACACAATGCGAATTGTGCAACGAGTAGGTTGTGAATGCTTCCAACCATTACAAAGGACTCTGCCAATTCTTCATCGTCACAGGCACAGCGTCGACAAAGTGCGCATAATGCCTTACATGAGTTTAGCAGGTACCAACGCTCTCCGTAGAATGACGAAAAATTGGGGGACGCTTAAGCTTCGCCTTTAAGAGTTGAACGCGATAGCGATATTCTGTTCCTACGTGCGCAGTTCGAACACTACAAGTGTTTAACAGAATGCGCGCACTAAGGTGTGTGCCTTATGTAATGGGTAGCATGCTTTAAACCAGGAGCAATTATGCGCGAGAAATTTTTTCGAAGTTGCGATGCACCCACTACGTGGTCTTAAGGGAATACGCGTGGTAATGTGTGTGCCTTTTGTAATGGGTGGCTGTCTTTAAACCACCAAGTCGTTATGATATTGACATGGTGTGACGCCCGATGGCAATGTATGCTTGTACCACGCAATATTACTGCGATTTACATCTCGTACTGTGACGCCTGTATACAGAACGCGCATTTTTGGGAAGCATGAAAGTTACTTTCCATGCAGCTCCAAGCAGAGGCGTGGCTGTGTGGTAGAACACCTGCTTGCCACGCAGACGGCCTGGGTTCGATTCTCACTCGGACCCAACATTTTTATTATTTATTTTACTTGCAGCTTTTTCGATTTTTCGCTCACGGACAAGATGATATTTCGCTCACAACCAACGGCCCCGACGCCGACGGCGGAATTTCTGCGATACGAGCTCTTTAACGCTATCGCGTTAAAATTGGTATGACGTGGCATGATTGTATGACGAACATAAATGGCAGGTGGTAACATGAAAATCATGGCAGTATCTCATGTGCGGCATGATTTACATGCCAGGCTCATGGTACGCTCACGGCCGTTTCGCTGGCTTCATATACAGGGTGTTTTTTTAGACAATACAGATTTTAAATAAAGAATGCTATGACAGAGGCCCCTGACGTCTCCGCAAACGAACGTACTCTACGCCGAGGCGGAAAAATTTTGCCGCACGTAAGTTACATTCAATTGAGTAATTAACAAAAACTCGCTAATTAACTTTTTAATATTACTTTAGGGTCGTTGTTTATATGGAAGAGTCGTAGGGCATAATAATTATGGCATGCCATTTTTTTAGAAATCGCAAAAAACGCACGCAATTTGAGATAATAATCATCGAAATTCAAGACCCTGATCCAGGGGAAACCGAAACGGCGCCCCGGGCGCGCAGGAATTCCGTCAACCCTGTTACGTCATACCGAAGGTCACGTGACAATTTTTGAAAAAAAAAATGCGCGTCGCAGCAGACCATGGTATGCAAAAACGCAAGTCGACCGTCCCAAATACCCAAATGGACTACTTATCCTTTGGGTTTAGTGTGTAGTGCTTATCCGTTTCTTTGTTAAACTCGAAAGAAGTGCACAAAACGCGTTCGCTTCTGCGAGAAGTAGTGCCGCAGTGGCTGCCGCCTAGCTTTAAGGATTTCTTGGGCACAGCACGAAAGAAAGATTAGTTCTCATTAATATTGTGTCTAACAAAGAAAAACGCGCCCTCAGAAAGTCACCTTGTTTCCTTCATTCAAAGCGAGGGTCTCGTTCTGGCAGACTTGATGCCTTCAGGTAGTATGCGAGGGATTATATTGGTCAGCTTCCAGCTCGTAAAAAGATCACGTGCTACGTGACTCCACAGGCAGAAAAAAGAGTGTTCCACCTCGCCGCCTTGACTGCGATTGGCGCTGACTAACACCCTAGGTTTTAAATGAACATATATACCCTAAGTGGACGGGAGGATGACCGCCGCCGTAGCTCAGTGGTAGAGCATCAGACGCGTTATTCGAAGGTCGCAGATTCGGTCCCTGCCGGCGGCAAGTTATCTTTTCGTCCACTTTACTTTCTTCACATTTATTCTAAACACTACAGATAACACCCCTATAATTTTCTTGGCATTATTGTCTGTTAGTTCTCATTAATCACAAAAAAGGACACTTTTTTCTTACAGTAGCATGGATGAGTGAGGACTCCACTCACACCCAAGACCCGTCGAAAGACCCTGCGGTTTCTTTCAATTTCAATGGATGTTTTTACTCACTCAATAGAGAAGTTGTAGAATCTGCTCATTAATACCGAAATAATTTCTTTCCCTCATAATACCTACTCGTTCTAATTTCCTTGGACTGCAAAGAAAGTGCGTGAGAGTGCCTCATGACGACTATACCGCTCGTGCGCGTTGACAACGAACGATCTACACTATATGTGTATTCAACGGAAGGTACGAACAGAACGCAAGTGAAAGTGATAAGCGGTGGCCACACCATCTTCGATACATCGCTATCCACTTCGGAGAGAATCCGCTGTAGAGTCACTGCCGTTGCTCAGACTTGTTTGCGCCTTCGTTCAGCGTGCAGACAACAGCCTCCGCGATTCCGCATGCACCCTTTGGTGCATGTGCATATACACCAACGCAAACAATAAACAATTTCGAGGTGCCTGAAAGCAATGGACTCACGTTAAACTTATGTGCCTGTGAACTCACGAATAACGAAATGTACGCTTGTGTATTTATTTGTTGACATTATTTTTTTATTGCTTTTCTTAGCGATCGGTTGGATCTGGGATATCGCACCCTACGTTGTAAGCAAAACACTCTTTCGTATAAAGACGCATGGGTGTACACACTTACACAAGATGACCCATAATATTAGATGTTTTATTAACAGTTTCGCAATAAGACCTGGCAACAACAGTTTCAGCGTGAAAGCTGATTTAGGCGTGTTTCATAAGAGAATACAAACGCGCGCTTTACGAATAAGCAAACATCACTCCTCACTCAATAAGTATATAGTATAAGGCAGCCCCGTGACGTCTGAAAATCCGGATAGGCGATGCAAGCGTTTCATTAAACACCGGCAAATACTGCCTCCCAAAATAAATATCAGTGAAACGTTATCACGATGCAGGCATTATTGGTGTGCTTTTATTCCTCCCCAAAACAGTTTTCTCAGCACTTTGTACCGCCTACATAGTGCCGGTGCAGGGGGTGATCAATGACGCTGACAACGGCGCAAGATGCGAAGGCGTCACTTCTGCATGGTGCCTGGCGATGAGAACGGTGCCTTGGCTGTTGTCTCAGAGCGGCCTATGACGGTGTGAAACACTATCGATGTAGCTCTGGATCACGGACGTGTAGCCTCCCAGCCCAACAATAATATGTGTGGTTTCGCTGATCCGATACTGCGCGAACGTGTTTTGAGGGCATGTATCGTGTGCGCATGGTATTATTAATTGGCTTCACGTGATTGGTACTCTCTCTCTCTCCCTCGGTGAAAGCTGTTTCTTGTTATACTTTTATCCACTCATATATTACGATTAGAAGCTAGATTACAGCAATAACTGCCGGCAAGTGCTCCACACGAGCGCCACTTACAGAAAAAAAAACAGAAACAAAAAAAAACAGCGAGAATTGAGTGAGCTCCGTTTGCAAAAAGCAGCGTCGTTCCAGTGCCTGCAGCGTGCAACCAGTGCGTCTTTCGACAATGGATCGGACTGCGAACACAGGTGCATGCTCGGATTAAGCGGCACTTTGGTGAGCTCTTTTTGAAGAGCTTGCTTGCGCTGGTGGGGACGCTGGCTTCACCGCTATGACGCTGGGGCGCATTGGAAAGCGCTGGAAATTTCACCGGACTGCGCTGGCCGTACTGGAGCCTGTATACTGTTTACGCTAGTTCCGCACTGCTTTCAGCATATTGTGCGCGGCGGAATGTTTCAGCGTCGTTGCATATGAAATGCTTGATTCGATGTTACCGTTAGGTGCTATTCTAACAGGTCTCAAACAACTGTCACAATTTCAAACCTGAAAAAAAAGGGGGGGGGTGATGAGATGTGCACTATACATTTTTTTGAAACCTCTTTATTGATGCGTGAAATAGGTTAGACGTTGTTGCGGCAGGAAGGAGGTGCTTGCTTTAAGGGGGTGGGGGAGGGGGATAGGGGTAATCTTCTTCCTCGAGGTGGAGCGGTCCCGAGGCCGACTCTGAAAATAGACGGCCAGCCTGGGCCAGGTCCTTCTTTCTCCTTGAAATAGCCCAAAAAGACACGCCATAGATGGAGTGCCTCCTTGGGCCCGATGAGCGGTGGCGGATCAACCTGCTCTTGCAGGAAACCAAGTCGAAGCCCGCCCAAGGGAAAATTAGCACCATCTTCCCAAAGGGAACCCTGATGGGATGCGAAGCAGCAGCGTTGCGCACGGGTGGCGTCACGGGTTGAACGGCGCTAACGCGGGTGCTGCGGTGAGCGCTGGAAGATTCGTTTGAAGCGATGGCTGGCGTAGGTCTTGTCGTTTCTTCAGAGTGGACACGGGCGCTGGACCGGAGCTGGCGCGCGTTTCGCCTTGACTACCACGGCCTTGTGATCGGTGAAGTGCACGCTGAGAGGTTCCTGCAGACATTCGACGTCGAAGTTGGCAAAGACCAGATCGATGCACGTTCCCCTTATCGCGGTGGGTAGTTTCCCTTCCGCCGACACGCACATCAGCGAGTGCACGTCACGCATGTAATCGACGAGCCATTCTCCTCCTCATCCGCTGACGTCAACGTTGAAGTCTCCCGCGACTATAAGAGGCGCGCGTCGACACGCCTCGCCGCAATCAGTCAGCGTCTCCTCCAGACAGCGCTGAACCTGTTTCGGCAGGTTGGGAGCGAGGTACAGCGTCAGGTTTATTGCGCGTGAAGCGACGAGTCGGCGGTGTAGCGAGCGCCGGTAGCGGCAGGTGTTGCGCGCGAACGGACGAGGCGGCAGCTGCGGGCGCTGCGGCGAGCGCGCGGCAGGCGAGGGAGAGAGTGACGTCAGCGCGCACTGCGAGGGGAGCGTGACGTCAACGCGCAGCTGCGGCGTGACCTACTTGGCACCGCTCCAACACCTGCGTAGAGGGGAGCGCGTTGCGGCGCGTTCGTACGGACGCACGGAGGGACAGCGTTACAAAGGCTAGTCAAAGAGCTGCTTCGCATCTAATAAAGCTTGTCATTTCTTAGATCGAGTCAAAGGCAGAGCAGCTCCACAGGAGGGAGGTATTCGGCCGTCCGTCGGGCTGGGCATTGCACTATTTTTACGACGTACGTGGTACAGGTTTTCGCGCCATTTACCATCTCAACCTGCACGCTATATCCCGCTTACATGCATGACCCGCCATTCACACTTCAGCTACGTATCGCTGAAGAACTTCAATAGAAGCCGAAATGGTTCTTCTTTAAATGGAAGCTGAAGTGGTTTTAGTATTCGGTAAAACTTTATGGTTAACAAAGACCGGACATTATCGTCGACGATGTCGTAATTTTTTCTGCGGTTGTTGCACCAGGAGCTTTGAAATACACGAAAGAAAAGTTGGTCTTGCTCCACCCACGCGAACGAGCCGAAAGTGTGAGCGTGGAAACGAATGAACCGTGAATTACGCCATCTTCGGAACCTTTGGTGGAGCCGCGCTGAACTCCGATGGAAGGTTTCCGCCGCTCAATGATCCGAACTAGCTGCGAGAGCACTGTTTATATACCCGAGGCTCAAGTAACTATAGAGACGCTGAATATTCTGCAACTGGATCACAATATGTGCCATAATGACAGACAGCGGAGCTCAATGTGAAAAAGCGTCTCGTATCTTGAACTGTGCATGGCCTCCGTGATTAGCTCCGGCTGCGCTCCATTGCCGGAGCTAATCGCGGAGGCCACACTTCAACAGTGCTGCTGTTGCAGACGACACGGCCTACCGAAGATGACTTCACCGCGTTCGCTCAGCGTCTCAAAAAGCCCAACGGCCGCATCCGCTGTTTTTTGCCAAAAAATGCTATTTGCGTTCACTTTTGAGAACTCTCACATCGATTGCTTGAACCTGTGATTACATGCTCTAAAGTAATTAAAAAAGTGCTTCCGTTTCTTTTTAAATAGCACTGGTGTAGCCAGGAATGGGGCGGGGTTCAAACCCCTCCTCCCCAAATTTTCAATTTTGCATGTGTATATATACACGCATACATACAAACGCACAAACGAACATACATAAACTGTCGTTGAGCCCCCCCCCCACACACACACACAAAATAAAAATGTCTGGCTACGCCGCTGTTAAATAGCCAGTATCTTCGGGGAATCCCACTGATTCCACTGGGATCGGAGCCAATCTATGCTTCGGCCCGTCTTTACTAATACTCATCGTTCTGTTTCGAATTAATAGTGCACTTCAAGAAGTGTATGTTAAGGATTATGACTGAAGATTAACGCTGAATATCTCGCCAACCTACGGTTTGCAGATCATATTGTCCTGGCTGGGATGATGAAGCTACAAATATTTGGTGGCCTTCGCCGATAAGTTGTTGTCATCGTCGTCGTCGTAGTAGTAGTAGTAGTATCGTCGTCGTAGTCGTCGTCGTCGTAGTAGTAGTAGTAGTAGTAGTAGTAGTAGTTTATTTCAGCCAAATGACGATGCACACACGCTGATGAAGCGCTAAGTGCTTGTCTTGCACCATCGTGCTGGAACTTGCGGTGACTCGCGCGGATGCGATAAAAGAGGGGGCATAATTACTGTGAAGTTGCTGTAGTCAATCTACGTCGGTGCTGCAGCAATCACAACAAGCAAAAGAAGTTGAACACAGCCTGTTTCAGGTATCCTTTTGCATCCCGAGAACCTTTGCGTTGGTCTAAACTACAGCTTCGTGATGCGCAAAACTATTAGCGCGGTCTCATTGCCTGCTATGACGCAGTTGTGCTGCGTTATACACAGGAAAACGTTGATATATAAAACCGATGCTGCTTTTAAGATGAGGAAGGTATACCATCAGCGCACGTTGCAACGTTTTTCACGTTAGAAGTACGAATACTGGATTTTTTACAGCGAAGCTGTGAGCATCTGGTTGGTTGGGATTTTTCGTGGTGTCGTCCCCAATTTCCCGAAAAGAAAGAAAGAAAAAAAAATAAAGAAGGAAGGAAGGTAGGTTAGTGTGGGCCGACGCCAGACATAGTCGGTCGCTGTTATTCCTTTCGAAAACAAGCGGTCAAGCTGCCTTCAGTCTCGGCGACAACTTATCTTGGGATTGGAGCGAAGGCTACGGAGGCGGGGCATCCGCACATTTGTGTTACTACGCAAGTAGTTCGGCATCTTGCCGCCGATTTCAGTTCCAGTTTCGGTTTCGCTTGCTCGCATCGCTAGAGCGTTTAGCACCACGTCTACATGCAGAATGGGAACACCAGTGTGCGTAGATGCATCTACCTACTGTACTGTATATTGTCACAGGGTTGTTACGTTGACGAAGGCAGCAGTGGGTGTGTCGAAGATGAAACTTTATTTGGGCAAACTTGTGGGCGGGAAAAGAGTCAGTCAGAGCGTCGTCCGTCAATAATTCTGACAAGTCGTAAAGCGTGTTGGCTTTTATACATGTTCTATCGAATGTTCCAGTGTTATCGCTGGTGGCCACGTAATCTCTGACTATTCGCGTACCGCGCGCAATCTTAACAGAAAGATCTAAAACAATCGTGGCGCTTCTGGAACATCGCATCGCGGTCTGCGCGGAGCATTCCAGTCTTTGCAAGTGAAGCCCGGAGACAACAAAATAAGACACATGGGAATATGATGAACGCCACCAAGCGCACACCGCAACCTGAATACGGCGTTTGCTAGATTGTAACGCGAGGGGCGAATTTAGTAGCAAAAATTTGGAGAAAAAGCTCGCATTGTATTCGAATAAATACGGAATGCAAGTACCATGATGCCGCTGAATTGGGTTTAGATTTAAAGAGAGCTCACGCTTAATTAAAAAGAGACTGACGCAGATTATTTTATCAAGCTTCGCTGGTCACACACCTTCACAGAGCGTTGTTTCTCGGCCGTAGGTATTTCATTGCGCATGAAGTAGCTGTGCAATTTGCGCCGTAATGCTGCCAACGCAAACGTGTAATAGCGCAGCAGCCGCGTCTTGCCGGTGATGCGCTTCTCAGTTTGACCCGAGAAATTCAATTTCTTGCGCTTCGGGGAGGCAAGTGGGGCCCGCAGAGCTTCAGCCTTGATACGCTTAACTGTTCGCTCACTCACTCCGGTGAGCTCGGCGACAGTCCGGCACACTGCATTTGCAGACAATTCACGTTGACGGCGCCTCACTCCAGCGATGACATTGCAGATAACTTGCGTGGTCTGGTTTGATAGCCACTTTCTGTGACATTAGAGTACAGCTTCTTCGGAGAACGAAACGGCGAGTTGGCGGCCGCACACGGTTCAGGCCAACGGTTCAGGGGGCATCGCGGACGCCATGTTTACTGAGACTCTGAGAGAGCAGGCGTGAGGAAAATGTGGTGCAGGCTTGAGGAAAACGTGGTGCTGTCCAAAAAAATAAAGACAGAAACAAATTTGGTGTTTACAATAACATTTTTTCACGAATGACTTCCCATACTCGTTCTCTTTTATAATGAAGAAATCTTTATTTATTCGAGCTAGGTAACTTTTCGAATTAGAAAATAAATATAGGTACTATTTCATGGCGCGCGCGCATGCAGGCACTTTGGCTCTGTAGCTTCCACAGTGGTGCCAAGAAAAGTTGTCGCGGAGTATAGATGCCATCGCACCAGCGCGTTGGAGCCGGCTCGACTGTAGCGGAGACCGATTTGCGCCTGGAGTAGCGTCGCCGGCTCGGCGTGACGAAACGCAACGTCCTCGCGGGCGCTCGCGTCGGACGTCGGAGTATAACAGAGCCTTTAAAATTGCGCGTGGTACGCGAATAGTCTAGAGATTACGTGGCCACCAGCGATAACGATGGAATATTCGATAAAACATGTATAAAAGCCGACACGCTATACGACTTGTTAGAATTATTAACGGACGACGCTCTGACTGACTCGTTTCCCGCCCACAAGTTCGGCCAAATAAAGAGTTTCATCTTCGACACGCCCACTGCTGCCTTCGTCAACGTAACAACCCCGTGACAATATACAGCACAGTAGGTAGATGCATCTACGCACACTGATGTTCCCATTCTGCACGAATACGTAGTGCTAAACGCTCTAGCGATGCGAGCAAGCGAAACCGAAACTGGAACTGAAATCGGCTGCAAGGTGCCGAACTACTTGCGTAGTAACACAAATGTGCGAATGCCCCGCCTCCGTAGCCTTCGCTCCAATGCCAAGATAAGTTGTCGCTGAGTGTAAGCACGCCTGTCTCGCCCCCAGGCTGCTGGCGAGCCGAGCGGATACTCTCGCACCCAGATGCCTGGCTGACCGGGGCTGCCAAGGCGCGCGCGGGCTGCACCAAGTAAACAGGGCAAGCTGCAGTTCTGAGGCTTTAAAGTGCGAAAAAGTACCCGTTCACGCCGCTTCAGCGTATAAGAGCTCGTCTGGGCACTACTGCGTCGTCTTTGGATGCCAAAACAAGCAGCGCAACAAGAGGATATTAGCGTTGTCTGCGACGATTACGACGCGCCACGGAAATAGTGCCGGTGCGGTGTTTTCAGCTTCGCCGCGAGTGGATAACCGTGATTCAAGCAAAAAATAGGAACCGAGTGAAAATGCGCGAGTAAGTACACTAACAGCGTGTATTCTGCAGAGTGATGCCCACCTAGCTATTTTTTTGCGAGCCTAATTTGCGTGACACGCAGCTGGGTTGAAGGCAGGCGCGTGCTTTGTGTCAGCGTGCACTTCATATCTTGAGCGTTTCCTTTGACGAAAATCTAGTGCAAGGTAGTGCTTTCAAGCACAAGCAATCAGCATGCTTTGCCACTTTCAACGTAGTATTAAGCTTTAGTGCTTTTGATGGCATTCACGCCTTCGAGATTTCGTCTTCAAAAGGTAATAAATGGCACGGTGCTCCTCAACAGCTGGCCAGAATTTCGTGCTTTCATTTCAGTGTTTGACGTCCCCAAATTTATTTGGACACGAGGCATCCAGCTGCGCATAATACATATATTGGCACGTAAGTAAACAGTACTCGCGCCAGTGTCCTTTACGTCGCAGGCGTAGCTAACCGGCTTAACTAAGAGTAGCACAGTTTCGCTTGTAAAGCACCATCGTTACAACAATAAAATAGCGCAGGTAGCTTCCAAAAGGGATCGCTGAACGATACTTCAGGTTACTCTCTGATATCACGCTTTTGTGAGCAAGACGCATTATTGTAAGAGCGCCTGTGAAACAAAAATTACGTTCCGCGAAACTACCCGTAAAGCGTCCTCTAATTATTACGCGATGCATGCTGAAATGATGAGTTTTCGCGAAAATTTCTGCACAACTTGTAATATGGGCCAACAAAACATCGTTTCACTCTTTCGCGAGCTGCACTGCAATTACGATTCACGCGTACTACAGCGAGAACGTTTTTTTACAAATGTAACAGCGTATGTATCTGACGAGGTTGCTTCCGCAGCCCACTTAGCACGTACTGTATACATTGTGGACTTGCATGAGGAAGATGTTCTTGATGTTCCAATAAAATCAGCGAAAATGTCCAGGCAAGAAAAGACGCGAAACACGCTCTCCAACGGGCTGAGTTTCGGAAGTTTCACGTTTGCTCTGGTAGCGTCTGCTGGCGTGGCAGTCCGCGCATGTTTTTCGTCGCGTGTGCGATAGACGGCGCGATGCAAATATGGCGATGCGCATGGAATTTGCTGTGTTCTGGTCTATAGCTGTAAACTCTCATTTCATATTCATCAGTGCCTGTCGCGGAACTTTTCTATTTTGCGGCGAAGAACCGCTACGCCATTTAAACACGCCGCTGTGGCATATCAAATCAAATTCACACGACACTCGCATGGCATATTTCAAAGCCGGCGCATGCAGCAGCGACGTCGTGATGAGTTTCCATCGGCAGCGCACGTTGCGCCACGCCGCTGCCAGCGGAACGGAGACGCGCCAGCAGCGAACGTCGCGTCTCGTCAACAACACCCAGCGTGACAGCCAAGCATGGTAATCAAGAATCGTTAACAGGGTGCGCTTCCTCCGCTACGGGGCGGAGACACCATGGAGGAAGGAATACTTTTCCTTCCTCCATGGGTAGAGTGACCTAGAATAGGGGGAGTGTCCAACGCGCCGGCTCCCGCGTGGGCCTCTTGCGGTGAACTGCCGCGCCGCGCTGCTGCTGCGCCGGTCCGTGTGTGCGTGTGTGTGTTTTTCTTCTTTTTTTTTCGCTGGCTATGCAAATTAATCTTGCCCGCCCGATACAAAGGGAATAGCCCCAAGTCATCATCATCATCATCATCGTGGGCTTTCCGCGTTCGGGAAGAGCGCGGAAAGCGAGGGCCGTCTGTTGCGCGCTGTAGTTTTTAGCGCTGAGTTTCCACACAGGGCACTTAAGTCTACCTAATTTCTATAATGCGGCGCGGAATGGAGCTTATCCATCTTTAAGAGTTGTGTTAGTGCAGGGGCAACAACAGAATTAAAAAAAACATGTGTCAAGCGGAATCAGCGTGGCCTAGTTCCAGTGCTAGAGTTCGAGAACGTTGGTGCGTGCGTAAAAACGCGCAAAACGGACACGCACAAGGAAAGGACGAAAAAAGTTTATTCTCATGGGTAATCGAGAAGAGCATAACGCATGCAAGAATTAAGAGTAATAAAAAAGTAAACCGCTTCACACTATGAGCTTTTTACTCATGGTCGTCAGTGGTTTGCTAGCCATATGCACACCGCTCTATTCCACAATTTGTTAGCCTCCCTAGCACTTTATTATGGACAGAGCACACCGGGAAGACGTAACAGAAACAAAAGAAAGCGTAGAGACGGCCATACGACCGCAATGCTGTTGACCTATCTTTGCTTCTGAGGTAGCGTACAAGAAGGTTCACCGTGCGCAAACATTTGTAAGAAAATCAATGTCAGGTAACCTAACCTTAATCCACAAACTTTTGCATAAAGGCGTAATATAGAAAACGCTTTACTAATATCCAGATATCATGAAATAAAGCTGCAAACCCCATTCTTGCTGTACAAGTTAAATAGCTGATTGAACTAAAATACTATAAGAAATTTACAAATATGAAACCTCTCAATCACTTCAGAAAATTGGTCAACTAGAAAGATCTCTTATGTATGTAGCCTGAAAAACTGCAACACACACACACACACACACATATATATATATATATATATATATATAATATATATATATATATATATATAATATATATATAATATATATATATATATACATCTGTGGTTACTTTGACAAAGGCTGGTCCACCAGCCGAAACGTCAGTAAACATACCGCAAAAACCAACGTGCGTCGTACTCTCTCTTGTTCCTTATATATATATATATATATATATATATATATATATTATATATAATAATATATATATATATAAGCGTAGATATGGTTCAATGGGCCAGTTCTTCTCGAGTAATGGGTATAATGCAACGGAGGCGTTGTCAACAGTGATATAAATAATCATTTCCAAACGGTTTCGGGAGGGGACCTCCCTTCCTCGGGAGATGAGTTAAAACTGACGTCGAGGTTCGATCTTGCTTCCTGCCGCGTACCTCTCGCCTTCAAGGACATTTCAGAGAGTGGGGGAGATAGATTATGAGAAAAAGAAAAAGGAAAAAGAAAAAGAAAAAAGGAGAGAGAAGAACACCGATGAAGTCAGAAAACGAGGCGCGGAAAAAAAAGAACGCTAACTGTGTGTGACGACCACTGCGCACAGACCTACGCAGTCTCCGTCTCGTCACTGATTAGCCCGCCGTGATACAGCTACTTCCTGCAACACGCTTCCGATAAAAGACAGCGCCACGCAGTTTCTCTGGAGGCTTACGTCACCACCGCTGGCTATATAACCCAAGCTACCAAGCTTGGGTTCATGTTTGTTTCTCTAACCTTCCGAAGCGCAGCATCGGCATGCTTGCCCTGCTGCTGCTACTACGTTAATAAACATCGTTTCGTTTTATGTTGGGATCCGTCCTTCACCGACTCCGCATCCCATATCGGTGACCCGGAAATCGAACCGCACCGCCATGGCCGACTCAGAAGACCTCACCGCTCTCCGCCATCAGGTACAACAACTTCAACAGGAACTACTGACCCAGCAACAGCAGCAACCTGGCAACGCTTCCACAAACGAGGCCGTGCCCACCGGCCCCGCTGAGGACGTCAGAAGTCCTACAGAAGCCACCCTGCACGCTGCTTCCTGGCGTGTTGCTCCAGCTTCCGCCGTTTTGGGCGGACTCACCCGAGGTCTGGTTTGCCCAGGTCGAGGCCCAGTTCTCCCTGGCGCACATCAACCAAGACCGGACACGCTACGACTACGTCGTCGCCCACTTGGACGCACGTTACACCAACGAGGTCCGGGATATCCTCGCAAACCCGCCAACGCCTAACGCGTACGAACACCTGAAGACCGCACTTATCCGTCGCTTATCACTGTCAGAAGAACAAAAGATACGACAACTGCAGTCCACTGAGCTCGCTGAGCGCAACCCTTCGCAGCTCCTGCGCCACATGCGTGCGCTCGCGGGCAACATGCACGTACAGGATTCTTTCCTGTGATTGCTGTGGCTCCAACGACTCCCGCCGCACGCCCAGGCAATTCTGCAGGCACAGGTCAGGCTACCTCTCGACGAACTTGCGGAAATAGCTGATCGCGTCGTCGAGGCCTCCATACCGCAGTGGTCGCCCACCACCAGGCTGTCGCCGCACCGCTGAACACCACGGAGCTTGCGCGCCGTATCGACGACATCGATCGACGGCTCACTTCCATTCAACAACACCTGGGTGAACGTCTTCCGATGCGACAGCGCCGCCATTCGCCAAGCCGCGACCGAAACACCACCTCATTGCCGCAACCTGACATCAACTGTCCGTGCTACTACCACCGACGCTTCGGCGACAAAGCCCGGCAATGTCGTTCACCTTGTTCCATGGATCATGCGGAAAACGACAACGGCAGCTCGTAGACACGGCCGCAAGCTGCCAACCCGGAGGCCGTCGCATCTTCGTCACCGACCAGATCACGAAGCAGCGTTACCTGGTCGGCAGCGGTTCCGACATTTGCTGCTACCCGCGATCTCACCTTCAAGACCCTCACCCGCCGACATCTTTCGAGCTCAGCGCGGCAAACCGGTCCACAATCGACACGTACGGCTCGCTGCGCCTGCACATCCAGCTCAAGAACTCACGCCGCGACCTTCACTGGAACTTTGTCATCGCCGACGTCGCCGAGCCAATCATCGGCTCAGACTTCCTGGCTCACTACAACCTCCTTCCGGACTGCCGCAACGACCGACTCATCGACGCGACAACGGGACACTCCACACCAGGCTAGCGAACGACCGCCCAACAGCCAAGCATCAAGGTCCACAGTGTCGATAATCACTCGCCGTACCATGCCATCCTCGCCGAGTTTTCCGGCTTGACGCGCCCAAGCGGACTACCACGCAAAGTGCAGCACACCACCGTGCACTACATCCGGACCTCTCCAGGCCCCCCGGTTTTTTGCCGTGCCCGTCGCCTGGCCCCAGACCGCATGCGCATAGCCAAGGCAGAGTTCGAAGCCATGCTCCGAGAAGGCATCGCCCGTCGTTCCGACGGCCCATGGGCCTCGCCACTTCACCTTGTCCCGAAGAAGACCGCTGGCTGGCGACCATGGGGACTACCGCGCCCTCAACGCACGCACCATCCCGGACAGGTATCCAGTCCACCACATACAGGACTTCGCCCATCGCATTCATGGCTGCCACGTCTTGTCCGTGCTAGACTTGGTGAAGGCTTACACGCAGATACCCGTCAACCCGGACGACGTCACGAAAACTGCAATAAGCACCCAGTTTGGCTTGTTCGAGTTTCCCTTCATGAGTTTTGGCCTTAGGAACGCTGAGCAAACCTTTTAGCGCTTCATCGACGAAGTCGTCCTTGGCCTCGACTTCTGCTTCGTCTATCTTGACACATTGATCTTTTCACGTGACGCCGAAGAACACCACGGGCACCTTCGTCTGTTGCTCCAACGCCTCGACGACCACGGCCTGCTCGTGAACTTGAATGAGTTGAGCGCATACGAGGACACGGACAGAAGGAGGAGACGTACACACACTGGCGCCAGTGTGTGTACGTCTCCTCCTGTCCGTGTCCTCGTATGCGCTCAACTCATTCAAGTATGACCAACCAACAAGCCCGCATCGCCACCCCCTGCTCGTCAACGTCCAGAAGAGCACGCTCGGCGCTTCCACCGTCCATTTCCTCGGCCACGAAGTTTCGTCAGAGGGAACTCGACCCCTGCCTGATCGAATCTCTGACTTGCAAAAGTACCCTCAACCCACCACCGCTAAAGACCTTCGCCGTTTCCTCGGCATGCTGAACTTCTATAGACGCTTCTTACCGCACGCCGCCGACTACCAGGCGCCCCTTCATGATGTCCTGGCTGGTCTACGTGGAAACCAACCCGTCACGTGGACACTGACTTTGGTGCAAGTTTTTGAGGAATGCAAGACTGCTCTCTGCACCGCCACGCTCCTCTCCCATCCCGTCCCAGACGCTCCCTTGGGACTCTTCACGGACGCCTCTGGTTTCGCCGTCGGCGCCGCCCTGATGCAACGCGTGGACAACACCTGGCACCCCTTGGCATTTTTCTAGGAAACTCTCAGCTCGGAAGGTGAGCCCTTCAATGGCCAGTTCCACCGACGAAACCACGACCGCTGCCTGTACGAGTTCGCCAGCTTACTACAGAGAACTTCTGGCGATATACGAAGCAGTGCAGCACTTTCGCCACGTTCTCGAAGCGCAGCACTGCACCATCTATACCGACCACAAACATCTAACGTACGCCTTCTCTCAACGTCGCGATAAACTCCCGCCTGTTCAGCAGAACCACCTCTCGTTCATTTCACAGTTCACCACCGACATCCAACACATCAGCGGGGAAGACAACATGGTCGCCGACGCGCTTTCACGTGTGGCCACCATCAGCTCGGTGCAAATAACAGCAGACATCCTCGCCGAGACTCAGACCACGGACGCAGAGCTGCAGGAACTTCTCAAGGGCACGTCCTCACTTCAGCTAAAAGAAGACCCCATTCCAGGGTCGGCAAGAACTATCTGCTGCGACATGTCGACAGGACGAAGCAGGCCCTACGTGCCCTGTGCCATCGCCGTGGTCTTTTCAACCAGCTCCACAACCTCAGCCATCCCGGCATACGTGCCTCTACACGCCTCGTGGCTGACCGCTATGTCTGGCCCTCCATGCAGCGGGATTGTCGCACGTGGGCGCGCTCCTGCATTCACTGCCAACGTGCAAAAATCACCAGGCACGTCACGTCCCCACTCGGAACATTCGCTCAGCCCTCAGGTCGGTTCGAGCACGTCCACCTCGACATCATAGGACCATTTCCCCCGGCAGGACCCTACCGCTACTGCCTCACCGCCATCGACCGCTACACTCGATGGCCCGAGGCATGGCCTCTCGAGGGAATCACCGCGGAAGACGTCGCCTCGGCCTTCTTCGGCTGGATTGCCCGTTTCGGCGCTCCCCGCCGCGTAACCACCGACCAAGGGCGACAGTTTGAGTCTCACCTATTCAGGCTCCTGGGATTGACCATCGGGTTCGAACGCTTGAGGACCACGAGCTACCATCCCTGCGCCAACGGAATGATCGAGCGTTTTCACCGACAGTTCAAAGCTGCCATTATGTGCCACCCGGACTCAACCTGGCTCGAGGCCATCCCAGCTGTCATCCTCGGTCTTCGCGCCACCTTCAAGCCGGACATCCATGCTACGCCAGCAGAGCTCGTCTACGGGGAACCACTCCGTCTCCCAGGTGAATTTCTCGCTGCACAGCCATCCAGCACTACGACGTCAGACCCCACTGACTTCGTCGCCCGGCTCCGACGCACCATCGCTGCCTTACGCCCGTCCCTGCAGCCCACCATAGCAAGCCCACACCTTTTGTGTTCAAAGAGCTAGCATCGTGCACGCATGCTTTCCTCCGCGACGACACCGTCCGCCGGCCTTTCCAGCCACCCTACAGCGGACCCTATCTAGTCGTCCATCGCGACGACAAGAACTTCACCTTGCGCTTGAACGGGAACGACGTCCGCGTCTGGATTGACCGACTCAAGCCCGCATACATCGCGGCGAACGAACCTGGCAGCGCCACTCTTTCAACTGGCGTCCTTCCACAGCCACCGACGTCGCAGCCCGCTCCTTTCACGACACGCTCTGGACGTATGGTACGCCTCCCAGATTTCTACAGACCCTGAGGGCTCTGCACTCCGCGGGGGGGTGATGTGGCGACCACTGCGCACAGACCTACGCAGCCTCCGTCTCGTCACTCATTAGCCCGGCGTGACACAGCTACTTGCTGCAACACGCTTCCGATAAAAGACAGCGCCACGCAGTTTCTCCGGACGCTTACGTCACCACCGCTGGCTATATAACCCAAGCTACCAAGCTTGGTTTCATGTTTGTTTCTCTAACCTTCCGAAGCGCAGCATCGGCATGCTTGCCCTGCTGCTGCTACTACGTTAATAAACATCGTTTCGTTTTATGTTGGGATCCGTCCTTCACCGACTCCGCATCCCACATGTGTATGGCATCAAGTCGTTGAAGGTGTTTGTCGGTTCGCGTTGGGCGCAGGGCCACCCAAAATTGTTGTCGCGGAGGGCAGGACGTACCTGAAGGAAGAGTGTCCCCTTAATGGGAAGGCATACCGCCTACAGACCGGCAAATGTACCTACATTTCAACAGTAGCCATCCAAGACATTGCAAGATGGGTATACCATATTGTAAGGCCTACCGGTATCGAAGAATATACACCGACATACAGGAATTTCAAAAACACGCAAAACGCCTAAAGAATTCCCTATCACAACAAAATTATCCCGAAGACATTATTGACGATGCCATACTACGTGCTCGCAACGTGAACCGGAATGACATAATTATGGAGCCAAAAACAGTATCCAAAACAACTTCCCGAACAAATCTTGTACTAACTTACTCCCATCGGTGCCACGAGTTAAAAACATACTTTCCCGCCACTTCAACATAATTAGGCAAAGCAAACGACTGACCTCCATCTTCGCGGAGCCACCTCGCGTGGTGTACCACAGGGATAAAAACCTGAAGGACATTCTTGTCAGAGCAAAAACAAACCCCGCCAAAATTGAGCCAGGGTGCCGCCCCTGCGGAAAAGCTCGTTGCAAGGTATGCCCACACATGGTCACAACGCTTGAATCAAAGGCAAGCTTCTCAGATTTCAAATTCAACATCACCCAAAACCCAAATTGTGACTCCAGCAATGATATACATGTTACATTGTAACGTCTGCGGGCAAGAATACATCGGCCAAACGGACACGCCATTTCGGCTGCGGTTTAATAATCACCGGTACCACGCCACTTCACTGCCGAAGCTACCCTTATCCAGACATTTACGCTTGCCAAACCACAGCTTTGAAAATATCAGCGTAACTCTTCTACAGTCCGGCTTCCAAAACACGCGCGCGCGCTGACAACGTGAGGCATATTTTATCTTTAAATTCAGAACATTAACAGCGGCATCAATGAGGACCCTGGAAGACTCCCCTGCCTCGGAGAGATAAGCCAAAATGAATTTGGCAACACGGAATCATAATTGGGACCATGCCTGTTTCTTGACTGGCTCGTACGTATGCAGTGTCGTTTACTTTCTTGCTTTTCTTTTCTTTTTTATTTTTTGCTCATGTTTTTCACTACTTGTACAATGTAAAGTGCTTACGCTCCTCTACCACTTGAAGCCTATTCACAAGGAGCGGGCGGAGATGAAAGGCGGTATGCCGACCCATTAAGGGGACACTCTTCCCTCAGGTGCGTCATCCTGCCCTCCCCTGCGCCCGACGCGAACCGACAAACACCTTCAACGACTTCATGCCATACACAGTTAGCGTTCTTTTTTTCCTCGCCTCGTTTTCTGACTTCGTCGGTGTTCTTCTCTCTCCTTTTTTCTTTTTCTCGTAATCTATCTCCCCCACTCTCCGAAATGTCCTTGAAGGCGAGAGGGACGCGGCAGGAAGCAAGATCGAACTTTGACGTCAGTTTTAACTCATCCCCCGAGGAAGGGAGGTCCCCTCCCGAAACTGTTGGCAACGCCTCCGTTGCATTATACCCATTATATATATATTAGAGAGAGAGAAAGACTAGATGTTGGGAGCCAGCTGTGGTCACTCATGCGTCGGTCTTGTTTCTATCTACAGGGATCACTGAACGTCAGTATGAAACGTTCGCGCGAGATGCGTGCATTGCTTCTAGCCTTTACCATACGAAATGAAAACATTTTCAAACAACTCATTCTCAACTTTAGATGTTTTCGCGGTTCTCGGCGGTTAGCGTTCGCGCGGTTCAGAGACTTTACAGAAAGATGTGGACGAGTAGTTGCATAGCGCACTTCAACAGGGCACCCGACCGCAATTTCCCTCTTTGTCCTGATGAGCTCAATATAGCGTCCACCACGCTTTCGTGCTGAAGCTCCGGAGTACTTAAAGGGGCCATGACACGGTTGCTCAAAGATTTGTGGTTTCCAGCGAAAACTAGTAGTAGAGGCTCTATTATGCCTATACAGATCTCAAAATTGGGCCGTAAAAGAACATTTCAGTGCAAAATAAGCCCTAGAAGTCGCCGGCTGTAAACCCCGCCCACCGCCAGCGACCGCCATTTTGCCATGGCGCGTGTGACGTCATGTGCAGCACAGAACGGAGCCGTCGTCTTCTACCAATGTTTCAGCCGTTGTAAATCGTTCAATTTCAGTGCCAAGCTGAAGAAAGCTGAAATATCTCGATATCACGTGCAGCTGACCACGGAACAACAGGGGCGGCGCCAGTGGGGGGCACGGGGGCGCTGGAGCCCCCCCCAGAATTCTCGCCTGCCCCCCCTTTGCCCCCCAAGATCGCCGAAAAGCTTACCCAAGGTAGGCGGCATGAAACAAAATGTCAAATTTCTGTCATAATTTGAAGGCAGGTGCATGACAGCAGCGCTGCTTATCCAAAGGACCATCTTGTTTAGGCATGACAGTTTATTGTAGGAAATTTCTTCTCACAAGCGATTGCCCACTCGCCTGTGATAAACAGGCGCTTGAAATACACTGCGAACAGGCGCAAAAAAAAAATGCTCCGACTGATATAGATTTAAAAGGGTCTACACTTTGCAGTCCGGTCTGCTTGCGTGAACCAGCAAGTTCGTGCCTCGGATGCGAGAACCTCTTTTTGAGGCGCCTTCCCCTCACATACCGCTTCTGCAGAGAATAAGCTTTGCCCTGCTAGGCTCGCATAACCGCGAGCGCTGGGCAACCCAAGACAGCACGCATATACCACGGATACACGTGTCGTCCATAAGCGGACAGAACACAGGCGAAGCAAACAGCGTGGGCTTGAAACCTTAGATGTTCATATACGGAGCCGATTCCAATGCCTTTCCATGCGAACTCCGCTCGGCAACTGGGCAGAGTTGAACCTTGGCCATGCGGAGATCCCAAGCGCATCCCTGAAAAGCAGTATAACCGAAGCCAGAACACGGCAACCGGGATGCGCGTGTCGTCTTTCGGCGGCGCCAATGCGGCACGCCCAATAAACAAAGCGGACAAACTGCCGCGGTGTTAGATTCGTTAGCTCGCTTTTTCTTACACGTGGGAGTTTTTTCTTACACCGTACTCGATCGCTAGCAAGCAGTGCTTGTGACGCAGGAGGAAACGCCAGCCCGTCTTGCCGCCACGCCAACGTGCGGTCTACCCTACAGGACATTGGGTTCATTGCCTCAGTATGTCGCAGAAAAGGTCCATTGCCAACTTTTTTTCGACTTCGAGCAAGTGGGTCAAGCAAAAAGGCGTCCCCCGCGAGCTTTCTGCTTCAACAACCGAAGAATCGCGGACGCTCCAAGAACAAGAAATTTCTGCTCAGTGCTCCGTTTCGATTCCACTTGAAGAGACTGCGTGTAGCACCGCTTCTGACGACGCTTGCCCGTCCTCGCCGATGCATATGGACAGCGAATGTGACGAGCTTTCCGCATCGTGGGCAGCAAGGGATGAACCTGATTCTGCGACCGAATTCACCGCCTCTGTAGATGCCGACCACGCAGGCAGTTGGACATTTCGAAATTCAAGGCCAGAACAACCCACACAGCCAATACTGAATCCATTTCCATCTAAGCAGTACGGCAAATTGAGCAGGAGCTTCAACTCGGACTGGTATCGCCTCTTTCCTGGTTTGAGTACAGTGCGGGCTGACGCAGCTTTCTGTTACCCTTGCAGAATGTTTTCAACTGGCGCAATGAGAAATCTGCATTTGTCAATGGTGGAGTGTACAGTAATGCTGGAAAAAAGCCCTAGAAAAGACGCTGGTTTCAGAAAGCACGAAAACTCACTCGCGCATAAGACTTGCGAGCATCGTGGGTTTCCTACACGCAGATGAAGTCGGGAGGGCAAAGCAAGTCAGTTGCATCACATCTCAGCGACGCGTACTCCAGGGAGGTGCAGGAAAATCGCCTCTATATAGCAAGAGTTGCAGATATATTGCGATTTACTGCCGTTCAAGGAATCGCTCAGAGGGGCCACGATGAAGGTGCCACAAGTGAAAACAAGGGAAACTTCGTTGAGCTCTTGAACTTGTTCGCTAAATATGACGAAATTGTAGCAAAGAAGGAAGGGTGGAGCAGCGAACGCGAAGTATGTTCATCATTCGATACAAGACCAGATTCTCGAAATTCTCAGCCACATCACATTAACAAGTATAAAGGAAGAGATAAAAAGCTCCCAGTGCTTCGCACTTATCGTCGATGAAACCAAGGACGTAAGCAAGACGGAACAGGTATCAGTTGTAGTAAGGTACTACGTCAGTGGAACTGACTTTGAGCGGTTCCTTGGATTCCGCAACGCTGAGTAATTGGATGCAAGGTCGCTCTGAGCTACGTAAAGGAACGTTGCATCACTGCGGCATTGATGCTCAGCTTTGCATTGCTCAAACATGATGGTGCGAGTGTCATGAGCGGTACCTCAAGGGGCGTCCAGGCGCTGTTTAGGCAGGAAGTGCCGCAGGCAGTGTACGTACATTGCATGAACCACCGCTCAATCTTGTCATCGGGATGTCTGCAAGGCGATAAAACCGGTGAGGGATTTTTTCTCTTTTTGGAATGCCTCTATGTCTTCCTAAGTGGATCTGCCGTTCACTCCATGTACGTAGATGTGCAAAAAAGGTTGTTTTGTCAGTGACAGAGCTGCAGCGTCTCAGCGATACACGATGGGCCTGTCAGATAGCGGCTTGCAGAGCTGCAATGAAAAGCTTTCCTGCAATCCTTGTATGTCTCGCCGAAGTCATCGCTACAAACAGCAGGCGGGCAACGGAAGCTAGGGGTCTGCTTGAGCAAATGAACTTCTCGTTTCTCTTCCATTTAAGCCTATTTACCAAGGTACTTAGCGCCTTAAGGTTCTTTCGGACCTATTGCAAAGTAGAGACTGCAATCTTAGTCAGGCATGCATCATGGCACGCACAGTCATGACAAGTTCTCCGAAATGAGAAATTCGCAGAGCGCATTTGACACTGTGTGGGCGCAAACCTGCAGTATTTCTGAGGAGAACGGGGTGCCCCAAAGGGAAAAGCAGGGAACGAAGCGTCTTCCGCTCCATTTGGAGCAGTTTGTATTGAGTGAAGGACGGCCCGTTGAAGAAGAGTCTCCAGATTGAAAGGAAACATTTCAGAGTCAAAGTTTTTCTACCCGTTTTGGACCACCTCATTGCGGAACTGACTAGGCGGTTCGCGGAGAATTATGATGTACTCTGCGGAGTCAGCGCCCTCCACCCACAGAGTGAGAATTTTATGGACATCTCCTTACTCAAGCCTTTCGCTGGGCACTATGCATGCGACATCGACAGCGTTGAAGTTGAGTGCAAATTGGTAATAAAACTTCTTCGCCGCATCGAAGCCGAAAGGAAGTGCAAGATAGAAACATTGATGCAATTGGTGACTGTCTTGGGAGAGTATAAGCTAGCCTTCCACGAACTGCACAAGCTAGGTGTTATCGCTGTGACGATACCGGCATCGTCATCATCTTGCGAGCGCACATTTTCATGCCTTCGAAGACTGAAGACTTATCTTCCTAGTAGGATGACCAACAACCGTCTGAACGACCTAGCTGTGCTTGCGGTCGAGCGATCTCTTTCCAATAAGATAGATCTTCAGCGTGTTGTTGACATGTTCGATGCTGCGCACAGTAATCGACGTATACGTCTACACTAATACTGGCATAATGAAACCCTATTGTACCTTTGCGGTGCATTCATGGGAAAATTGTTCGGGCACGAGCACATAGGAGTGAAACCTATACCGGTATCAGAACACCCGCTTCACCATAGAATAATCCCCGCCGTGGTTTGTGGTGTGCTGTCACAGCGCAGGCATTGGCACCTGTGGTAGCGACGAAATCTTCGAGGACTTTCTTGGTATTTGTGGTATTTGTCCCCGCTTTGAAACAAACTGCAAAGGGTGCTGTCCGAGGCCGCTTCGATGGCCTAGCTTGTCTGATGAACAGTGTATAGTCGGAGAGCTGACATTTGCGTTTGCGAAAGCTGGTGTACTGTATAGCCAAATGTGAATTGACTGACATGCTTATGGTGATCTAGTTTTGTAAATATATCCTCTCTTTATTTTGTTATTCTTTTGCTACATAGCTTTTTGTTATTCTTTTCCCATTTCCAACGCTTTGCACGACCAAGCGGCGCAAGAAGGGTGTTTAACGTTTTTTTTTATCTAGCGCGTATTTAGGAAACTTGGAATTGATATGAACCTTACTTAGTGGTGTTAGTTATCTCTGATGCTGTGAGATTACTCTTTAGAAACTATATTGTGATTTAAGGTTAACTGGTGTTATTTTATTGCTGCTGGTTACCTGCTTTATTTTCTTTATTTGGTACTGCTTTTTGTAGGCGCTGTTCGATGCAATATATAAATTTTCATTATATTAGCAGAATCACTGCTGTGCAAACATGCTAAATATTAATTTTTATCTTACTGCGGTGCTCGAATATCTTATTTACACTGACGTGTTTAGAACGTGGGCCTTCAGCCCAGTCAAACTGTTGTTAACATTTCAGCCACCGAGCAATTGTATCCTATTGTGTTCTCGAATATTGTAGTGAATGTACATAAATAAATGTTAGCTTTTGCTTTTCACATCCTTTGATTGGTAGCTGACGCAAAGCACAGTGAAGGGGAACAGCGCAGGTTTATTATTATATTATGGTTTTGTGGCGCAAAGGCTACAATGGCCATAGAAGCGCCAAAGCAATGTAGCATGTAAATGCATCGGTTTGATCAATGACTGTAAGTAAGTGTAACATGGCTGTAAAGGGCCCTAAAATGAAGTGCACTTAATATGTGTAAAATATACTATACATAATAAAATTATGACAATGACATGAAATATGTGCAAGGAATGTCAGATGATAGTATGTTGGTATCGCGGGCAGTGATGATACAGTGCATAATAGATAAAATGTTGCATGTAGCACAACAGTAGCTGAGGGACTACAAACATATCTGGCGGCTTATACCAAGTGCCCTACCGTGGTAGGGTACTGATAAGCCACCGATATCACCAGGAATAAAGGCTAGCCTTGCCCTCAGAGTTGAGGGCTGGGCTGCTACCTGTGTCGCCAGAATATACGTTGCAGAAAATGGACGTCGCTTAAAAAGTGTAAAAGTTTGTTAAAGGAAACCATGGGGCTGTCTGATAAAAACAGTGATGGATGAAGCGGGATATGTCTTTTAAAGATCTCCGGAAAGTGGCGCTTCCGCTCCATCTCCATTTGAGTACATTCGATAAGGACGTGTAAAACGGACAGGTTCTTCCCACATCTTTCGCATTTTGGTGCGTTGAGCCATTAAGAGATGGGAATGAGTGCTATGGGTGTGTCCTATACGGAGTCGGCATAGAACAACTTCTTTGTATCTATCACGACCGGGGAAAAACTATGTTTTTAATACGAGGTTGCACTGTATGGAGCTTGTTGTTTATTTCGAGGTCCCATTGTTTCTGCCACCTCTCACGTAGATTGCGGTGGACAAGCGCTTTGAGATCTTCGTATGGCACAGTGTCCACGTCAACACGGCTTTTTTGCGCATGCTACTGCTGCGCAGGCATCCGCTCTCTCGTTCCCATCTATACCGACATGGCTAGGTACCCAACATACTGTAATCTCTGGGTGCGCGGATATGCCGTAATTAATTGCCTTTCTAAATCATTGAGGACTGGATTTTGTTTGGTTTGCCAGGGTTCAATGCACGAACAACGCTCAATGAATCGTAAATACGACTGATTTCTTAATGTTACTATTAGTGATGTATTTTATGGCGGTTAATATGGCATATGCTTCTGCGGTAAAAATACTAGTGTGCGTGTTCAGTCTTTGTGAAGAGGTGAATTCAGGCCCGATGGCAGCGGCAGATACAGATTGTCTAGTCTTTGACGCGTCTGTGTAAAATTGCTGACAGCCACGATATTGTATTGGAGTGATAGGAAAATGCTGTTGTATAGCTGCACGAGGATGGCGCTGTTTATCTATGGGGCAAAAAGACATGTCACATTTTATGTGGGTTTTTTGCCACGGTGGGAGCCACTCTATGGAAGGTGCTTGAGTAACTTGTTGTAGCGGTATTTCGGCTTGAGCAGCAGTCGCGGTACAGGTAAGACTGAATGGCTTTGAAAGAGACGGTCGCTTTCAAAAAACCTTAGGGCAGAGTGTCCGCCACGAGTTTTGCACAGGGGTGTGTCGGAATGGGAAGATAGCTTAAGGGTGTACATGAGGCTGCAGTATTCACGCTCGAGTTGCATGGCCACTCGTTTGCCTCAACGTACAGACTACTGACGGGACTTGTGCGGAACGCAGCCGGTAGCAAGACGAATGCCTAAGTGGTACACTGGATCCAGCATCTTAAGTGCCGTTTTGAGGCTGATTGGTACACTACGCAGCCATAGTTTAGTCGGCTTTTAACAAGACTGTTAAACAGCGATAACAGACATTTAGTGTCAGTTCCCCATGATGGGTGCGACAGCATTTTGAGCAGTTTCATCGTTTTCACGCATTTCAACTTCAGTGCCTTCATGTGAGGAATGAAAGACATTCGACATCAAAAATTAGCCCAGAAACTTATGTTCATTCTTAACACAGATGGGTGAGCCATTGATTTTGATACAAGGGGCCGGCTGAACAGATTTGGATTTATTAAACAAGACACAAACAGTTTTGTCAACATTAACTGCGAAACCATTCTCATTGCCCATTTCGAGACATGGTTCACGCCCAGCTGAATTTGCCGTTCGCAAATGGACAAGTTACACGACCGAAAGCTTACTTGGATATCATCTACGTAAACAGAGTAGGATATAGTCGGTGGGAGAGCAGTGCGTAGAGAGTTCATCTTACTATAAAAGGGTGCAGCTGAGAACTCCCCCCTGCGGGACTCCGTTTTCTTGTATGTACGTTTTGGAGAGTGCTGTACCGACCCGTACTCGAAATTTCCTGTCAGTCAGGTAGCTGTGTATGACGTTGTATAGGTTGCCACATATACCGTAGCTATCCAAGTCCTTTAGTATTCCATAGCGCCAGGCTGTATCGTATGCCTTTTCAAGGTCAAAGAAAACAGAGAGGCAATACTGCTTGTGCACAAATGCTTCCCTAATATACGATTCTAGCAGTACTAAGTTATCTGTCGTACACCTGCTAACGCGAAAAGCCGGCTTGGTGCGGATCTAGGATTCCATTAAATTCCAGAAAATACATTAGACGGGGCGATTTATAATTTTTTCGAACAGCTTGCATAAACAGCTAGTTAGGGCAATAGCCTGTAATTTCTTACATCCGATGCATCCTTGCCTTGCTTCAGGATGGGGATTATTATGGCCTCCTTCCACGAATGCGGCATGTGCCCTGTGGACAATATTTTGTTATACTAGGCCAAGTAAGCATTGCCAGTGTTTCTCTGGGTAATCGCCTGATCATCTCGTATGTGATTTCATCTGCCCCCGGTGCTGAGTTTCCAGAGCTCTTAAGTGCAACATTAAGCTCGTGCATAGTGATGGGGCTGTTGTACCCTCCCTCAGTGGGTTTCTGGGGGCGGAAATGGCAAGACTCCACCGTTGTCTTATGGCTCAGAAATGCACTTGAGTAGTGCTCCGAGCTCGATATGTGCTGGAAGTGCTCTCCTAGCCGGTCAGCCTGCTTTCAAGTGTGGTTCCAAGACTGCTTACTAATGGAAGAGGGCTAGCGGGTTGCGCCTTGAGTATCCTAGCCCTGTGATAGACTTTTCTCGTGTCTACGTAGGAATTAATTGAGGAGAGGTATTTCATCCAACTCTCCCTCTTTGCTATACGTCGGGATGCGCCTTCCAGTTAGCTTTACAATGCTTGAATTCTATTAGGTTTTCAGCTGTAGGATAGCGAGACAGCATGCCCCAAGCTTTGTTCTGATCCTTTTTCGACTTTTCGCATTCCTCATTCCACCATGGCTAGCATTGGCCCTTCTGCCCGGTCCTTTGGGAATCGATTCATTTGCGCAGATTATGATGTATTTTGTTATGAACGCTGCCATACCCTCAACATCAAGGTGTTCTATAGTGCTATATAGCAGCGATGATAGCGCATAGAATAGTTCCCAGTTCGCTTTAGACAGCTTCCATCGTTTAGGAAATGTAGGGCCCTCCTGCTTACCAGTAGCTTGCAAGGCCACCGGGAAGTGATCACTATTATAGGGATTGTTGATCACCTTCCACTCTAGATACGGCATGAGCGAAGGAGAGGAGATCGAGAGGTCGATTGATGAGTACGTCTTATGTGCTGCGCTATATAATGTAGGTTGTCCCTTGTTAAGCAAACATGCACCCGACGATAGCAAGTACTGTTCTATTATGCGCCCCCTCGCATCACAGCGCGGATCGCCCCAAAGCTGATTATGAGCATTTAGATCTCCAACCATATAAAAGGTTCTGGCAGTTGGTCTAGTAGGTCTTCGAGCTCTGTTTTTGAGAGTCTATAGTCAGGTGAGATGTATATAGAACATATAGTTATTAAGGAGTTAAGCAGTATTGCTCGAATAGCGACCGCCTCAAGAGGAGTAATGAGCGCCAAATGTTGGCTGGCTATCGAGCTTTCTGCTAATATAGCAACTCCACCGGCGGCGGAAAGGCCGCTATCGCGATCCTTTCGGTATATAACGTATTGTTTTAAAAAGTTATTGTTCGTCGATTTTAAATGGGTTTCCTGGACGCAAAAGACCTTGGGTTTATATTCGGACAGCAATTCCTTAATGTCGTCAAGGTTGCGTAAGAGTCCGCGAGCATTCCAATGGAGTACCTGAACTGCCATTATGCTATCATAGAGTATGCTTCTGCATCGCAGAAGACCCGACCCAAGGTCAAGTAATCGTTTCCGTGTTCTGCTCACCTCTTGAGCTTGCCTCTCGGCAAGCGCTCAAGGAGTTCTGGCGGCCTTTCGGCGGTAGTGCCGAAGGGCCTTGTGTTATCCATTGTCTCGTCAGAGACGCTGGATGAACGCGCGCTGCGCGTCTGGGCATTAGGTTTAGGCCTCTCCTCGGAAGGGGAGGTCTTTTGGACCGTTGAGCCACTGGCCTGCTGGTCCTTCTTAGGTGGCGGGGTGGAACTAGCCACACCCGCCGTGGGGGCAGGTGGCCTCGTCGTCGCCCCAATGTCTGGGGTCCGGACGGCCACCGGAAGCTGCTGCCGCACTGCCCCTTGAGTGCAGCATCAGCGTAAGTCCTGTGACTACGATTGAAAAACGTCGCCGTGCTTCTTTGAAAGAAATGTTTTCCCTGACTTTGAGTGATATGATGTCTTTCTCGCGTTTCCATGCAGGGCAGGCCCGGGAGTAGGAAGGGTGCCCTCCATCACAGTTGATGCAGTGGGGTGTGTTGCTGCATTCATCTGCAGGGTGATCATGAGAGCTGCATTTAGCACACGTGAGCCGCCCACGGCAGCTTTGAGATCCGTGGCCATACCTCTGGCACTTAAAGCAGCGCCGGGGATTGGGTATGTAAGGTCTGACATGCATTCGGATGTAGCCTGTTTCTATGTGCTCTGGTAATGTACTGCTGCCAAAAGTCAGGATCAAGTGCTTGGTGGGTATTTCTTTATCGTCACGTCGGATTTTGATTCTTTGGACATTGATTACATTTGGTCACTCCAGCCCTCGAGCAGTTCAGTTTCACTGAGTTCAATCAGGTCATCGTCGGACACTACGCCGCGGACAGTGTTCATGGATTTGTGCTTTGTGATTGTGACAGGAACGTCGCCAATGTCTGAATGGTATTCAGTTTGTCATGCTGGGTTTTACACACTTCAAGAAGCAGGTCTCCGCTTGCCATTTTTGTTACTTTGAAACCAGGTCCAAGCTTATCTGTGAGGGATCTTGACACAAGAAAGGGTGAGAGATTTCTGGCTGTTCTTTCTGGCTGCTCACAATGCACGACATGGAATCGGGGAAAGGCATCATTTATTTGAGGTGGAGCTTCAAGGTTACTTCGGTGCGCACTCTTTTGTGAGCGCGATCATGTAATGGGGAAAAGAGTTTGCCATCAAATAGTCTTCCTGTTCGGCAGCGGTGCTAGCCGCCCACCAGCGAGCCCAACGAGGGGACGTTGCAGGTTTCAAAGACCTGCAGACGTCAGCTATACACTGCAGCTATAACCCAATATATATGCCCAAGACTGGACATAGTACACAAGGTTAACCCTTGCCGCCTAGAAAAACGGAAGTGAATTGAAAAGAGGAGAGGACAGGAAAGATTTAAAGTGAGAGAGAAAGACGAAGCTGAGAGAGAGAGAGACAGGAAAAGGCGACTGCCGATTTCCCCTGGGTGGGTCAGCCCAGGGGTGCCGTCTACGTGAAGCCGGGGCCAAAGGGGTGGTTGCCCTGCCGGGGGGCCTTAAAGGTCCAATCACCCGGCGTCGGCTCAACCCCCAGGATCCCTTTTCCCCGGACACGGCAAAGCCACGCACGGCTAGGCGTGGGAGGGGGTCGAACGAAACCCCCCGTTAGCTCGGGTCCGTGGTGTCGCTACACACCAAACGCCTGCTTGCGCAGACGCCCCTGCTGGGGAACAGCGCAGGTACCGACGGCTAACAAGCACAAGACAAACGCAGCACTGACTTTCAACAAATGGATATTTCGCTTGTGCACAGCTGTTTATACTGAACAATTCACAAAAGAAGTATCGTAGCTGCGCACATCTTCTCAAGTCGCTATCGCCCTGGCATATTATCAAGGAAGCTCAGCTCTTTTCACACAAGGCTACAGTGACAGACATCTAATGCAATTCTAACCCGTACGTAATTTGGCGGGTGTCTCGATGATTTATCTTGTAAGAGTTGACTTAGATCGAGAAAAAAACTTGCAGAAATATTTTATCTCGATGTAAGCCAACTCCTCAAGTCATCAGATGATGTAAGCTTACATGTAAACCATCGAGGCAGCCGCTGTCTGGATGACTGATGGGAGAAATTGCAATGAACAGAACCGTTGGGGCTCAGCAATGACTGGCATCTATTGATCATGCGCGGCCTCGATATCTATTACGTTGCACTTACCTAAGCAGAACACCGTGTATGTTTATTGGAGCCTTGAGCGACTGAAGGAAGCGTATGTGCCATCTAACAAGATTTATATCTCGGACATTCCAATCTAATAAGTGAGGAGTTTATAAAACAGGAGAGAAAGAGGAAGGAGTAAAACATAGTGAAAACACAGCGCATAAGTTCCCCATCTCCCTGCCCCCCCCCCCCCCCCCGAAGGAATTCGCTTTTCGTGGCTGCCCCCCCCCCCCCAGTAAAAAAATCCTGGCGCCGCCCCTGCGGAACAATATCGTTCGCCTCAATGCAGACGCTTGCACAGCTAGCTGCTTGTTACGTCACGGCTCGCGAGTGCGCCAGTGTTGCCTGACTCTCGGGCCGCTCGCGTGTTTATAAAATATTCGATTATAATTTAAGTGCTCTACCAAATGTGCTAAATTTTCGCGAGCTTGTTTGTGAATGCACAAGGATTAATCCACATAACACAGATTATGATCAAAAATTGGGTGTCATGGCCCCTTTAAACAGCGTGTCTGGCCATGGATGATGAATGGATGAATAAACTTTATTTCGGTCCCTCGGAACGCACCCTAGCACGTTGCGGGCCGCTCCCACGTCGGAACAGAAAGACCAAGTCTCTCTGCTGCGTCGCGTGCCCGTTGGACTGCCCATAGTTGTGCTTCGAGTCCGGAGCTGGTAATAGCATCTTCCCATTTTGACGGCGTGATGACTTCGCCGCCGTGTAACGCGGGGCACTGCCAGAGCATGTGTTCGATATTAGCGATATCTGAGCATAATGGACATGCATTAGTTGGCTGTATTTCAGGATAAATCTTGTGGTGTCTGGCCATCTCTTTAATAAATATGAAGTGGTGACCAGACGGGTAGAGCAAGCCTCTTTTGTACCGCAGACGCGTGCAATCAGCTGCTGTGAGCTGAGAATCACGTTTGTTTTCTGGCGATCGTTCGTAACATGAAGTGAGGCATACACGATGTTACACTGTTATCATTTCATTTACTTTGGTTTGTCCTTTTTTTGAAGGCAGAAGCCTTAGATGCCTCATCAAACACGAAAATTGACCGTCGGCGTCCCGCGTCGCCAACACGAGTGATGCACAAAATCATCACGTGATGACGTCACCATGACTTCACAGATCGACAAAATTTGTGACGCCACTATGACGTCAACGTGACGTAATATGATGAGGCCATCATATCATATGGTCGCTTTGCATTGCCTCCATGATCTGGGGCCGATCACGGAGCAATGCAAAAGCAGGTGAAGTGCAGAAAGCTTGCAATGCCTTCGATCCTATGTGCAGTCCGAAACCAGGCTATCTGCAGAAAGATTCGGAGAGGGGCGGGGGAGGATAAATGCATCGACTGTCGAAGAAGATGGCTTTTGTTTTCGAGTCGTCTCAGGCGAATTGCATGAGGGACCGTGTTTTTTTTTTTTTTCATGTATTTTTCGCATACATTTTTCCTATGCGGTCAGTTCCCCAAAATGTACGCGTAATACCTGTGTCGCACGGGCGTTTGGAAGGCCATTGAACCGGTGGTCTAGTGACTCAACTGTCAAGCACGAGCTGCCACACAGGTGATTTTGAAGGCCATCGAGTCAACGCAGCACCCACACGTCCGTTGAAACTTCGATGGCTATTGAGCGATGGAAGCGGAAACAGCGCAAACGTGCCCTTTCGTTCGCAGTGTACCCGAGCCCACGATTACAAAAAGAAACGTTAACCAATATGCTTCAAAGCAGTATATGTGAGCGCTATTGATTATTTAATAAAGTGTTTGTGCTACTTGAAATGTGCGACCTGCAGATACTCTTGACATCAGTGGCGGTATTTTGTACACGTTCCTTAAACGGACGGGCGGTCCGTCCGTTTGAGTCGCACGCGATTGGTCAATGTGATCCAGAAAACAGCCAATGAGCGAAGTGGAAGCCTGCGTTTGAAACCAATCCAAGCCGTCTGGCAGCCAGTTTAATCCATCCGTTTCGTTTCGGACGGTCTCTCTGACCGTTCTTTTGCCTCCGTCCGAAAGCAGACACGTGACGCCACGAGTCACGTGACAATCAACGTCGCAGGGCTCGTCAGGTTCACATTGACCAATCGCGTGCGACTGAAACGGACGCACCGCCTCCGTCCGCTTTAGGAATGCTTACAAAATACCGCCGCTGCAATGTGCTTGTCTTTATCGTGCCGTCTTGCCGTGTATCACTGCTCAACAACTTAAAAAAAATATGTATTGCTAACTACAAATAAACACTTTATTAAAATGTTCAAACAAAAACAGGCATATTTGTGATTTTAAGCGGATTCGTATTATTAAGTTTCGGTGACAACAATACGAAAATAAATATCCGCAGCGCCACGCAGTTTTTGCGAAGACGCCTGAACCACTCAACGGCTGTTCAGAATTGCCGTGTAGCAGCGGGACAACTCTATCGATTCGATAGAGTTGTTGCGTTTCAATGGCCTTCGACTGGATGGCCGTTCTAAAGTGCCCCTGTGACACATGTATTACATGTTGACATCGATATTGTGACCACCACGTTCTTATCGCCTGACGGAGACAAATCGTCCGACCACATATCGTCAGAATTCATTCTGGCGGAAGAAAGCGGGTTTGCGCGCCACACGCCATATTATTATTGTTAGTCGTACGCAAATGGCAAGCACGTCAAATCAGTGATGCCATGACCTATCGGTCATGTTAGGCATACATTCGTGCCCCTCCATGCCAATGTTCGTGTATACCAAGTGAACGAGACGCGAGTTACGCGAGTAACAAACTTTCGCTACCGCGGCAACGCCGACGGACACATTCGAATTCGCATGAAACGGCTTGAAACAGCAAAGGGCGGAGGCAGCCTTGTAAAACAAATCGAACGCACGAAATAAAAGAAAGGATATGAAGCGTGCAAACGCGTTCGCATGTGCTAGCCATTTACTACTGCATATCTGCTACGTTCTCCTGGTGAGCTCCATTTTTTTCTCTCCTGCAGTAAGTTTACGTTGGTCATTCCACACGAAAGTAAATTAAGCGCCTTCTCTTACGATGAAGTGCACGCAGAATGCGTTCTTCAAACAACCGCGTAAGTGTAGACCATTGCGGTGACAAACCAGCTGAAAGGAAATATACAAATCCCCCTTCACAACGCACAAACGTGATCTGTGTGCGATGAGCCGCTGCAGTAAATGTTGCAGTAACGCAGTATAAATATTGCCCAAATTCCCTAAATTTTGGCTAATAGCGGCCAAAATATCAGGCGCGTAGCAGACGCTCGCCGCTTCGGCGCGGATTCCGCCGCGGAGAAAGCCCACGGGTCCAACACGGTGCGCGCGGCGCGGGAGTTCACCGCAGAAGGCCCTCGCTCCTCCCATGTATTCGCGCGGCCCTTTGAACACTCCCCCTCTTCTAGGTCACTCTATCCATGGGTAAAGTGAGCTAGAATAGGTAGTGGGCTCACTCGCCGGCCGGCACTATGCATTGCGGACGCCGCCAATGTCACAAAAACGTGCTTCGGCGCGCCTCCGCGGCGCGGCGCCATCGTCGCATCAATATGCGACGATGGCGACGATATCACCCAGGTATACGTGTGGGCACGAGTCTACATGAGGCCTTGGGTTTTAGGGACAACAATGGAAAGCTGAACACGCCCGGGATAGAAATAAGTAAGAGACGGTTAGAGTAATTGGTGGCAGAAAAGTAGAGATAAAGTACAAAAATAAATAATGGGGGAAAAAAGGTTATTCTGCCTTAAGACGAGAGAGATGGACTGTGAATTTATATTTTTTGTTATAATAACATAGATTTAATCAATGTAGATAAGGCATTAGGACAACATGAAACAAGGAAGTTTTTTTTTCTTTTTTTTTCTTTTTTTATCCTTCGAGCCTGGTGGCAGACATGTCACCGCCCCGTTATAAAGGGGACGCTCATAGCATCCATGTAGTGAGCGTTGGCGCTGGGGCAGTTGCTGGCTGTTTGGAGTGGCGGTCGGTGCGTGCGAGTTCCGTTTTTTTGAGAACTCTTCGCGCTTTGCATCCTCAATCTGCTAGGTTCTTCTGCGAACAGCGATGTGGCCTGACAAGCAGTGACCGTCTCACGAGGTTAAAATGCTTCCGCGGCGGCAAAACCACTGTTTTGCGCCAGGCTATCGGACAGGTTACGTCCACGTGAAGGGCAGCACGAAGCCGTCTTCGTTAGGCGTTCCGAAGGATACAGCCCTGAGGAAGCAATGAGGAAGCCCTGGGAAAGGAATTTGCATCGAGTGGACAAAGCACTGGACGACACATCTGCCGTGTGTCAACTTCATTTTGAGCCGAAGTATGTGCTACGGTACTACGTGCATATAATCGAAGAGAACGAAGTACGCACACCACGTGGGAAACCTTGCCTACGAGAGGACGCTGTGCCTACAATCCTGCTAACTTGGCGTCGTATTTGACAAAGAAGACACCACGAGAAAGACCGACCCGAAAGAGAAAGCAATCGGGAAGCGTTCAAGGCGAGAAGAAGGTACGTTCTCGTGCCATTGGCGATACTGTTCAAGCAACTGTGCCCAATATATGATGAATAAATGTTCATGTACTTGTGCCCAGTACCCGAGGAGAGTGGCTTCCTGTTTTTCTTATCTGTGGATTTTTACAGTGTTTGCATAGGAATATTCAGTGCAGAAATAGCCAAATTACAGAGCCAAGGTACTGGAAATCTGCAGAAAGAATGAGCAGCTCCAAGTCTTTAAATGCTGTGGAATGTGTAATTAAAGCTCGTGGTAAACTCCCGAGTGTGTGTCAAGGTCAGCATCGGCAGTAATTTCACACGCTCGTAAAAGGCGTGCGTGACGAAAGTAGCGCCCAAGAACTGCAAAGAATCCAGTTTACAATTGATAGCCGCAAAACGTGTAAGCTTTGAAAAGTTCGCCATCGCTGCTTATCACTCGTAAGAGCAGCTTTACTCGCACGAGTACTAACGGTCTTCCGTGTGTTTCATTTAACATCAGATAACTAGCTAATAGCAGAGCTGCATACACCATGCTATACAGTGTTCTAGATGGTTACCATGCCTTACGCGCGCATGTAGGCCAACGCACCTAGCTCGCGCTAGTTTTCTTTTTTTTTTATATTGTCTCAGCGACATCAGCATCACTGTTTACACTGCCGAAATTCGCGTACATTTCCGTCCAGTGCATATGATAACAGCGCACAAAAAAGCATGATATCAGTTACGCACAAACGCCTCCGTCAGGCAGTGCCCTACATTTAAGTCGCTGGTGGCGCCACCACACATGTGACATACCCGGCGTCAAGCAGGGGACCCCAGCAAGCCCACTACCCTCTTCTAGCTCACTTTACCATGGGTATCCATAGGAGACACAGCTTTTGTGGGCGCCATATTGGTTCTCGTTCGCTTGCACTTTCTGGCACGCAGCGACGGAGCGCTTTGAGTAAAATGGGCGGAAATTCGACTCAGTTTTACGATTCTGACAGTAGGGCTCACGCACATATTGTTAGTAACCAATAAGTAACGCATTTATTAAATGCGAAGCATTTCTTAGCGAACTTCTGCGAATTTGAGCGTATCTATCTATCTAGCCACCTACGACTTTGTGCTCTCCTGGCCGTTTCGTTAATCGGATGTATACCAAAATTGGTCTGTCATGACATGGCCTTACTACGAACATAAATGACAGGTCATATCATGAAAATCATGATATGACCTGATTTACATTCCACGGCCTTTGGGCTCTTGCGGCCGTTCCGTTAATTTCATATATACCAAAATTGGTACGGCGTGACAAGAGTTCATGACGAACATAATGACAGGACCTAATATGCAAATCACGACGTGCATGTCATGCGCAGCATGATTTACATGACATGGTCTCGGGGCGCTCGCGGCCGTTTGAATGAAGGGATATATAGAAAAACTGGTATGACGAGACATTTCTGTATGACGAACATAACTGACACGTGGTAGCATGAAAACCATGACATTCGTGACATGTATGTCATGATTTACATGCCACGCTCATGGTGCATTCGCGGCCATTTCGCTTGCATGATAACACCAAAATTGGTATTGCGCGACACGACTGTATGACGAACGTAGTGAGAGGTGGTAACATGAAAATCATGACATGCAAGTCATGTACGACATGATTTACGTGCCACGCTCATGGTGCGCTAGCGGCCGTTTCAGTAGATTGATATACACCAAAATTGGTATTGCGCGATGTGACTATGAAGAACATGAATAACAGTTGGTAAGATAAAAACCATGACATGCATGTCATGTATGTCATGACTTACATGCCACGCTCATGGTGCGCTAGCGGCCGTTTCAGTAGATTGATATACACCAAAATTGGTATTGCGCGAAGTGACGGTGCGACGAACGTAAATGAGACGTGGAACATAAAATCATGACATGCATGATATGATTTACATGCCATGCTCATGACGCACTCGTGGCCGTTTCGCTTGCTTGCTATACACCAAAATTGGTATTGTGCGACGCGACTGCATGACGAACGTAAATGAGAGGTGGTAACATGGAAATCATGACATATATGCAGGTCATGTACGACATGATTACTTGCCACACTCAGGATACGTTCGCGGCCGTTTTCCTAGCTTGATATACGAAAATTGATATTGCGCGACGCGACTGTATGACAAACATGAATAACAGGTGGTAACATGAAAACCGTGACATGTATGTCATGATTTACATGCCACGCTCATGATGCATTCGCGGCCGTTTCGCTAGATTAATGTACACCAAAATTGGTATTGCGCGAAGGGACTGTATCACGAACGTAAATGAAAGGTGGTAACATGAAAATCATGACATGCATGACATGCACGACATGATTACATGCCATGCTCATGACGCATTCGTGGCCGTTTCGCTAAATTGATAGCACCAAAATTGGTACTGCGCGATGTGACTCTATGAAGAACTTGAATAACAGGTGGTAACATGAAAACCATGATATGCATGCCATGTATGTCATGATTTACATGCCACACTCATGGTGCATTCGCGGCCGTTTCGCTAGCTTGATATACACCAAAACTGGTATTGCGCGATGTGACTATGATGAACATTAGTGACAGGTAGTAACATGAAAAACCATGATATGCATGTCATGTATGGCATGATTTACATGCTCTACTCAAGGTGCACTCGCGGCCATTTCGCTCGTTTGATATACACCAAAATTGGTATTGCGCGCTGTGACTGTATGACGAAC
>NW_023615273.1:0-60001 GCF_013339695.2 Rhipicephalus sanguineus
TTTGTTGACACTCTTGCCGAGCGAATTGGAGCGCCGAAAACTCCAAGCGCTTATACCAAACTTGTCAGCTTACATGATATACAGATCCCGACGCTGGCGCGAAAAACACGGGATATGGTCAGCACCAAATGCGCTCAAAAGGACACGGCTGAACCCAATGGACGTCCAGGCAGCTATGGCCTACTACTCCAAAGATGAGTATGGCTGCTCTCGGCAGAGTCCCAACAAAAAAGATGTAGTATCTGTTTTGATTGACGGAAAGAAGGAGCATGTTTCCAAAAGGTTTATGACCCGTTCGGTGCGAGAGGCTTACCGTCTCTTTAAAGAAGCTAATCCGAACACGTCGATTGGGCTCTCAAAGTTTTATTCTCTGAGGCCGAAGTGGGTTCTTCTTGCACCACAGCAAGAAGTGTGTCTTTGTATATACTGTGCTAATGCCACGGAGTGTGTTTCTGCCCTACAAGATGTCACCGATAGTGCCTACACGGCCGACTTCTTGAAAGAACTGTGTCTTTGCAGCTCTCCTACAAGTGATTGTTTTTTAGGCAATTGTGATTATTGTGCTAAGGAGGACGCTCTGACAGCTACATGTTTGGGAATCCCTGAAGAAATTGAGGTAGCCTATGCAGTATGGGAAAATGGAGATCTAGTAAAAAAAACAGCACAGGCAAGTGCTTTTCTGCGAGAGCTAAGTCTGTGGTTTGTCAAGTGGATTACCCATGATTACATTAGACACGTTCAAGAATCAGCCATACGCCAGGCAAAAGAGAACCAAGAAAGGGAATCTTGCATTCTTCACTTTGATTTCGCCGAAAATTGGACAGCCATTTTACCGAATGAGGTACAGTCGTATCACTGGCACAAAAGACAGGTGTCTATATTTACGTGTGTCGTCACAAGCAAGCATTCAACCCATAGTTTTGCCGTCATCAGTGATGACACTTGCCATGATGCTGCACATGCCTGTTTTGCACTACAAATAATCCACAACTACATGAAGGAACAACTTAAGCCTGACACACATGTTATCTATGTTTCTGATGGCGCCAGCAGTCACTTCAAAAACAAGTACCAGTTGTTCGAGTTGTGTCAGAAAGATCACATATCAACAAAGTGGATTTTTTCGGCCACAGGGCATGGCAAGAACTCTTGTGACGGTGTTGGTGGCCTAGTAAAGCATCAGGCCACGCTCTACAACCTGAGAGCGGCAAGCTCAGCTGTGATTAAGTCGGCATCTGAAATGGTGGCGCAAATGAGCGCGAAGCTCAAGAATGTCAAGCTGCTGTGTGCAAATGCAGACGATCTAGAAACCTTCCGTCAGTTTAAGAAGAGCCAGTGGAAATTGTTGCCACGTGTTCCAGGCATACGTTCTTGGCATGTCTGGCTAAGCACATCTGAAGGCACTGATCGTGGTCGTGTTTTGTTAGTGTCACGTACCGCTGAAGGTGATCTGCGAAAGATGCAGCCCTTTTGAGCGCATCTCTTGTTTTACGCAATCATCACCAAAAGAGCAGAGTGTGGGTACTTCAAGCGCATATGTTTTATCTTGCGAGACCCAAGACTTGCGTTGGAACACTTTCATGCATAAGTTTATCTGCAAATATACACAGATGTTTTGCAACCGAGTTACAGTGTAGAAGATTTCCTCCGTTAGAGCTGTGTAATCAGCAGCATAAATGCGCCTTCATAGGTATGTATTTGTCACAGTGCTAAACAGCCTTTCTTCTCCAAAGCGGTCACGTGTAGTCGCGTTTGAAGCTGATTGCCGCTTTTCTGTTCCGATTTCTAGATTTCTCAGCACCTCAGCGCATTCTGGAAAAGCTCTGATTTGTACCGCGAATATTGTCGCTAAAAACAAAATAATGCAACATGTTTTTCTATATTACTTTTCGATGGCCTTCGGTTGTCTCTTTACGGGATTTTAAGAAAAATCGAAGATGGGGTTTTTTTTAATATTCACATTTCAGTAAGGTTCACTTTCGCCGATATGAGAAGTTTGAGGCAATATATAAAATATGTATTTGCCCTACAGCAACAATATTTTATGCACTTATTGAACACACTATATTCCCACAACTCGTAAAGTTTCAAAGCGCTGCTTGCATTGCCTTCAGAGAAAAAAAATGGGGAATACATAACCTTTTATAAAATGTCACATAATTAGACATTTTTAAAAACAATTTTTCTTCGCTCTACAAACTTGAAACCGTACGAATTTATTCTCCATTAGGCATAAATTTCAGGAAAAAAATATTTCCCTTGTAACAATAACATTTGTGTTTTTATAGCATCTCAAACTTTCGAGAATCACAGGTGACAGAATTCGTCCCTCCGTGTTGGATAAGTTCGATATTTTTTTTCTCGTAAGTTATGCCGTTAATCATAAAATGAAGTTTACTTTCAGTCTACCTGGTAAGAGGTGCATAAAATATTAAATACTCAATCAAATCTAAAATATCAATTTTCGGACCCGTGTCGATCTCTCGTGGAATGACCCTTCTACGTGCTCCATTGTGAGGTTCGCAGCTGTAACGGAGACGGCTGCTCCCATCGCGGTCCCGTTGGCCTGTCTGTAGAAGTCCCCGTTGACACTAAAGTATGTTCCCTTGAGGCAGTACTCCAGTAGGCGGCACAGCTCATCGGTGCTCAGGCAGGTTCTTTCACTCAGGAGTTCGTCGTCATTCAAAGCTACCCGTGCGCAAGACACCGCTAGTGTTATGGGCACGCTGGTGAACAGGGACACGACGTCGAACGACACGAGGCACTCATCACTGCTCACAGTCACTTCCTTCATGCGCTCCACGAAGTGGCTGGCGTTGCGTATGTGGGTTGGTGTTTTTCCCACGAGCGGCGCCAGAGTCCGGTTCCGGAAGCTGTGCGTTTCTTATTATCACTTTTGCTGTATTCGGTTTTCGCCCACAAAGACTGTCGCCAACGCTCAGCGCAAACCGCGCCTCATTGTTCGAGAAGCTTCGCGATTATTGCAGATCGTTCTGTTAAGATTTTGCGCAATACGCGAACACTCGAGCTTATTCTAGAGTTTGTGCGACAACCAGCGATAACGCTGGAATATTCGACGGCACGAGCATCAATGCCGACGCGCTTCACCGCTTGTCAGTTGTTGGACGGTCGACGCTCTGTTCACCGCTATCAGTGCATACCGTGTGTATTGCTTTAAATTAACTTTCCGTTTCTCGGCCACAACTTCGGCCAATTAAAGAGTTTCATATTGAACACCTCACCTGCGGTCTTCGGCGACGTCACGATCACGTGACATCTCGTGGAGGTGCTGCTTCTTTCATGTACCGGACCCCCCGTCAAGCGATGAACCCAGCCCAAGTAGCGAGGAAATCATCGACGGCACCGCTGAGCAGCGAGCAAGCCGAAGACAACAAGGTCTACGGCCAGAGTACAGGCCTTTACCTGAAAAGACCCGGCGGACCAAGACCCCAACCTTGACCGCAGCGACAATGACAGCCCCTGTGCCGTCTGCGCCTATCCTGTTCCGGCAACGCAAGGAGCCGCCGACCTTCAGCGGTTCAGCACTTGAAGACCCGGAAAGCTGGCTCGTAGCGTACGACCAAGTGACCGTTTTCAATGCGTAGACCAGCGAAGACAAGCTTCGACATCTGTACTTCGCCTTGCAAGACGCCGCTCGCACCTGGTTTGAGAACCAAGAGCGAACCCTGACAACGTGGGACACATTTCGCAGCAGCTTCCTCGCTACATTCACGAGCGTCATCTGCAAGGAGAGGGCCCAAGCGCTGCTTGAAACCCGTTCGCAGCTACCAAACGAAAACGTGGTGCTCTTCACAGAAGAGATGACCAGACTCTTCCACTACGGCTACCCTGAAATGCCGGAAGACAAGAAAGTTCGCTTCCTCATGCGAGGAGTAAAGCAGGAGCTGTTCGCGGGTCTGATGCGGAACCCACCGAGTACTGTCCAGGAATTCATCTGCGAAGCCACGACGATTGAAAAGACACTGGAGATGCGCACCCGACAATTCAATCGCCGCTCGACGCCAGCGCACGCACACGTTCAACCACTCTGCTCCGACGACCTGCGTGAAACGATCCGAGCCATCGTGCGAGAGGAGCTGCGAAAGCTCGCACCTTTGGCACCGCCCGAAGTGACGTCGATTGCTGACGTTGTACGCGAGGAGATCCAACAGTCACTGGGTGTTCCTCAGCCGGCACCGCCGCAGCTGCAAGCAATAGGCTCCGTGCACACGTAACTCACTCCGCTGCCCGAGCGAAGGCGTCCCTCGCGGCAAGAAGCGTAGATTTAGCGGGATGCTCTAACGCGCTCGCAATGGGGTGAAGTCGAGGAACTATGCCTTTTACGATGACTACACTTTTCGGGCTTTTCGCGCTTGGCTAGTGACCAGAGCGACGGTACGTCCGCGTTATCAACGCGATCAGTCAGCCGCAATGGTGGACGATAAGAATAATATAGCATACAACACCGCTCCGCGATTGCACCCCTGCTCGCTCCACGCTCCCGCTGTGACGGCGCGAGGTATTTTCGCGGGCAGGTCGTTTTGTGCCGGTTCCGCTGTTGCAGGAATTCCGAACTCCAGGAATAATTGCTGCGTTGTTGGGTGCAATAACACCTACAGGAATTATCCGGGCACGCGTTTTTACAGGTTTCCATTTAGAAAATACGAACGGAATCGGCGTGAACGGTGGATCGCACTCATTCGACGACAAAAGTAAGTTTTGTGAATAGATGGGGTATTTTTTTTCTGGGGTTGCATTTGCCCGTGATTGTTGATCTGCCGAGCAACACCTCTTCCACGACGCCGTGAACGTTCCCCGCTTCGAGGAGGTCCCTGCCCTTCTTCATGTTAGCTCCTCGGAGGAAGCTATATCACGTAGCTCTCTGAATCCAAACATAATAATAATTGGCACGCTTTGCAGTGCCATGGCAGCAAAACACGAGCCACGACGACGAACTCGGCTGCACTGGTTAAGTCGGCGCAGTGAATGCAGTTCCATGGCCGTTCTATGGAAAGCGTTTTTTTATTCAGTGGCCGTGACAGTGTAATTACTGGTATAGCCAGTTTCAGGCTGCCGCTGAGTTCGCTGCCGCGTTAGCCCGTTAGTGATAAGCTGCGATTGTTTAGTGAGCGAGGCGGCCCGCGTTACACATGGGCAGTTTCGCTCAACGGGCTCGTCACCTCAGTTGTCTTCCCCCAGCTCATGCATTTTATGTTGCCGCGTTCGCCTGAGGATACACGAGATCTTGCGAAAAGAAGCACACGAGCTAACGCTACGTTCTCTGACAGCTGCTAACAATTTGACGTCTTTTGGAAGCAAACGGGAAAGAAAACGCATCAAGCGAAGCACCAAAGCACGGCGCAGTAGCTTGCCGCCGCCTGCGTCGTCTGCTCCCTTCTCCCGCCAAGTCTGCTGCGATGGCCGCTTTGGCGCTGGAGGCAGCGCGCGACTGTGACGGCTCCTAACGTATGCACGCTGCCCATAAGCTATGCTGCTGCATCCCGACGCAACTACACCCCTCCTCGCCCACGTCAAGACGCCGCACCGCCACAGCAGTTCCACCGCCAGCACCGACGTCATACCGGCCTTCAGCCGGCCAGCGTTACACGCCGAGGAAGACCGACGTTTGGCGCGTACCTGACAACCGCCCGCTCTGCTACCACTGCGGGGAGGCTCGTCACACCTACCGCCGTTGTGAGCACCGACAGGTGGGGCTACGAGGATTCGCCGTCAACGCGCCGCGCCTGCAGCCAGGCGAACGGCCTCGCGACATCGACGACTACCTCACCGGAGCACAGTGGTAAGAAGACGACCTTCCCGCTCGCCGTCGCCTGGCCGCTACATGCCACCGCACCGCTGGCAGTACACTGGCCCAAACCGAGGCCGGTCGCCTAGCCCGTATCCGGGAAACTAAGGGCAGCAACCGATGGAGTTGCGGTTGCTGTACGACGAAATGCCGAAGATCCTCCGCGGCCGCCAACGACGACAACGCGACGAGACCTGCAGAACACGACGCGAAGCAGACGAAGCCCTGCTGACGAAACCTCGCGGACCGAAGAAGACCCGACGACGCAACATGGAAGCAGCGCAACAAACCGACGCAGCCGTGAAAAGACGCCGCGACCCAACCGCAACGCAAGACGACGAACTAGCGACCTCGACGTTCTCATCGACGGCCACGTCACCGCTCTCGTCGACACTGGGGCTGACTATTCCGTCGTTAGTGGGCCATTCGCCACCAAGCTGAAGAGAGTAAAGACCGCTTGGAGTGGACCCGGAATCTGGACAGCTGAATGCCACCTGATAACGCGGATTGGTGTCTGCACGGCGAGAGTGACCACCAATAACCCGACTTATCCTGCGAGCTTTGTAATCCTACAAAACTGCTCCAGGGATGTTTGTAATCCTACAAAACTGCTCCAGGGATGTGATACTTGGAATGAACCTCCTAAGTGAACACAGACCTCAGGCCGTCATCGACCTGAGGTCTGAGTCGACAACACAAACCTTAGAAAAAGCGCTCCCGCCGCTCGCGACGCCAGGGAACCATGCATTGAATGTGATAGTAAAGCAGGTGACCGTTCCGCCTCGCTCCAGCGTCATTATTTCCGTCGGCCCCGAAAAACCTGCGAACCTTGAAGGCGTCATCGAGGGCGATCAGCACATAGTCCTGAACCGTCAAATTTGTGTCGCAAGAGGTATAGCCGAGCTGCGTGACGGTAAAGCAAAGGTACTGCTGACAAACTTCAGCCACGAAAATAGGTACCTCAATATTGGTACGGTACGATGGTTGCCTACATCGACGAATGTGTGGCCGCCAGCAATGTTTTCGCCCTCTTCAATGCTGCCGAACCTGCTTCGACGAATCGAGGTCCCGAACCAGATTTCGACGTCAACCCGAATCATCCAAAGGTGAAGCAAGACTAGCTCAAAACCCTGCTCCTGCAATACAAGGACTGCTTTTCATCGTCGTCCAGACTTGGCAGACACCGGTCGCAAGACATCGCGTCATAACAGAAGAATGTACCAGGACACTTCGTCAGAGCCCGTACAGAGTTTCGACGCGAGAACGTGAGGCCATAAAGAAACAAGTCGACGAAATGCTGCCTGACGGCATCATCCAGCCTTCAAAGGGTCCGTGGGCGTCACCCGTGGTGTTAGTGAAGAAGAAGGATGGGACCCTACGTTTACGTCTATTATCGCCGCCTGAACAAAATCAAGAAAAAGGACGTGTACCCTCTCCCACGTATAGACGACGGCCTACATCGACTCCACAAAGCGAAGTTCTTCGATGCACCTCAAGACTACTGGTGACTACTGGCTACTGCTGGCTACTGACTACTACTGCCTACTGGCAAATCGAAGTCGGCGAGTGGAGGTGACGTATTTCCGACGTGACGGAAATACGTCACGTAAATACGTCAGGACGGAGATGTGTCACTAGGCGTCAACGCGGGTGCGTCCACATCAAGCGGTTTTATCTGCCAAGCAACAATATACATTATACAAGCTCTCATATACCAATGCACTATAAAGAATCAGCGTTTTATATAGGTTTCGTGTTTTATGGGACGTTTAACTTTCGTGTTAAACTGATTCTTATGATGGAGGAATCAGCCATCTTTAGATGCGAAAGCATCCTATGCTCGGGGCAGTGTCCGTTCTGCGGCGTCCGCACCCATACTGCGCATGCACCAACTCTCCCCTTCTCCTCGCGTGAGCGCGAGGAGGTGGAGTGAGCGCTGCCTCCGCTTCGTTTCTCCTCTCCCGTTTCTCTCTCTCTCCGCCACAGATGTGCGCTCGTATATATTGCGGCGCGCACTTGCTCCCGTTGTACTCTCCTTCGCAACGGTGCTAGGGACGCTCGCGAAACTGAACGTAAACGGCAACGCCGGCAAGCGTTGCACTATCCTTCGCAGTGGCGCTATGGACGCTCTAGAAGCTGAACGCGAACGGCAACGCCGGCAAGCGAATGTCGATGCTGCGAGGCTGCGAAAGCGCGCGTTCGCTGTGCTTCCGTCGTTGTCTCTCTGTGCAACGGTGTGCGAAACGCCATGAACAACGTCAACATCCGTGCTAGTTGCAGCGGCAGCGTCACCGCCGCGGAGCAGAGGAAGGCTCGGGAAGCCAAACGTAAACATCAGCGTCGGCAAGCGATCATTCAAGCGCATCGACAACCACCGTCTCATAAGCCACATAAGAGAAACGGAAACTCGATGCGCAACCCCCGCGATGCTTTCGCATCCAACCATGGTTGCCTTTAGGGGGAGATAATGTGTAATGAGTGGGTTGAGCCTGCCTCTTGCATGGCGAGTAATCCACAAGACATATTTAAGCAGTACCATTTCAAGCACCTCCTTTATATTTTGTTCCTTTGCCTAAAGAATATGCTGAAAACTTAAATTCTTTTTATGCAGTGATTTTTATTGTCTATGCTCGAAGTAAAGCTATTTGGATAGGCAACCGAACTCTCAAGGAATCATAGGGCTAACAGGGAGGCTGTTCAGGATGACTTAAGCTAGCTGTACCGTGAAGTATTCGGTTCCATGAACAGTGGATGCTATCTTTCGCAAAGCACCCTTGGCTTTTAAGTTAATAAACAAGAAATCCACAGCTAGAATGTACTAGAACAGGGGAGTGCTCGGAACGGACGCAGCACCAATGCACAGAAAGTTAATGCCAAACAGGGTCAAGGTTGTCGTTTAAACGTTGCGCGTGGCTCCGCCAAAGTGGTGCAGGGGTAGAGTGCCCGCTTCCCATTCAAAAGGCCCGGGTTCGAATCACAGATGGACATGGTGGGCATGTATTTTTAGTGTCTCGAATCTGGTATTTGCAAAGATCTCGGACGCCATACTTTACGTTTTTCTTGAATGCCATGTCGTGCTGACGCAAATAATCACGCTCAATGTCAAATGTCTTCTATTTCACTTCACATTCGACGTGACTTGATCGTTTGAGATGAAAAACCTAGATCAATGTTTCGCATTTAAAAGTAAAACAAATAACAACACAGAAATAACGCGCATGTTACATGCGAAGAGACGCCGTCAAGAACCATTAACTTGAATACGTATATCTAGTGTTTTTAGCACTTTGACTGCCTGGTAAAACCTCAAGACATTGAAACCCGCCGTGCTCCTATATGCACAAGAACTCCGTCGGCCGTGTTCTATGCGTGCTGTCTTGCATTGAATGTGTGCTCCACGAGAGCAGCAGAACTCATTCGCAGTGATTACCAAACTATAGCATGGGAACGTTTGCGAGAAAAGCCTCTCTTTAGAAGCTAATCTTTGCCGTGATGCCCGATGCTGCTCTTCCCCTCGTGCACTCTGGCTTCGCAGTAAAGCCTTCCATCGAGACAATTTGCCCTATCGTTAAGCTGTCAGGTCTTCTCGCTTCAATGAGAAAAAAATCAAACGGACCCTGTGTTTGCGTGCTTGCACGCAGCTTATATTGGCCGCAGGCTGACGTCACCGCAGACTCACAAGCTCTAGAGATTGCCGGAAAATGCGGGGAAAGTTCGAAGATGAGGGAAACAAATGCTTTCTGAAGTACGCATGTTCGCAGAGCTAGCTAGATTGCTTCGGAGATTTGAGACCCACTATTTCCGAGCGGGCGCCGAGCATCGGCCGTAATTATATCAAGGAGGGTGCTTTCGTGCAAGCCGCTTTTCCGTAGAACATTCGCTGTTCCTCCAGCTCCTGCTCTGCAAAAGGATGTCGAGGGAGACTACAAATAGGCTGCCTTTACTTTCCCAAACCTGTTCCGAGTCCCGACGCCCGCCACCACTTAGCGCCTTCTCCCTTTCTATCTCTTTGAATTCCCACACGTAAGTACCAAACCTGTTCTCGCACCTCGAACAACTAGCGTGGTGCCGTACGAATAGCCACGCCCCGTGGTAACCGAAGTTATCGACGCGGCTCGCATAATTGTTGTGCGGATGTCGCCACCCGGAAAGGTGGTGGCGATGGTAGCGGTGGTAATGCTACTATCGCCACCACACAAGGGGTTAGCTTGCCAGACCTGACCGACAATTGCTCCGCCTGAGCGACCCTTTTCATGCACGAGCTTGCTACGCAAAGCTGACGAGACGTTGTGTACCGCTTAGCAATTCTGCAAGCGCCTTTCAAAAAGCGGCTCTCGTGTGTCGCTATTGCGATCTCTGTGTCTTTTCACAGTATTGCAAAAAGCCAGTTAAGCTCCACTTTACATTTTGTTTGTGCTTAACCGGTACCCTAGAGTCGCCTAAAGTGCCTCGCTTTTGCAGTTTATTTCATGTAGCAACAATTTTAAATGGCTCCGGCGCTCTTGAAAAAAATCTTGTCATTACATGTCATAACCAAGAGACTTTTGCTAAGATCACTGCAGTGTTTTGTAGCTGCAAAAAATTCAGCGACGATAACTATACTGCCTAATGCGAATTCTGAGCGCAGCTTCGTGTTGAGGCAAGGTCAACTGTGAAAATTCGGCTTTCCGGAAGGTATTATCCACGTCATAAAAAATAATTTTTATGAAGGAGGACAGCACCCACTATGCCATTATTTGTATTTCTGGGAGAAGCGTGGTATCCTCTACGCATGTGTAAAGCATTATGTACACTTTGTTGATGCTACATGTGGCTAATGACGATGAAGAATTATGGCTGAGCACATCGCGGTGGGTGGGAAGCATTAAACCACACACTTGTTGCACAATTTATCAATCAGCATTGTGTCATGACTGGTTGTTATTACTTTTCTGCCACGCTATATTAAATAGGTTAACGCGATTTCTTGCCCGACATGATGCCTGAATAGGGTCTTATTGCATGAGTTTCAAGCACCAGCGTGGTTCTGTGGTAGAATACTCGACTGCCACGAAGAGGGCCCCGGTTCAAATCTTATTCGATCCTCGGTATCTTTCTGTCATTTTATTATTTCATGTCTATCGGCTACTTTTTCATGTCTATGGGTTATGCCACCGACAGCGAGGGAAATGGCGATGGTGGCGCCGCTTAACGCAGGAAGAGGTGCCTAAGATCTGCGCTCTAAACCCATTGTGGTGCTAACCTATGTAATAGCAGCGAGTAACAGCCACTGAGGATATGCTTGCGGGTAAAAATTAAAAGGAATAATTTTAAAGTTGAAGCAGAACAGCGAAGAAATATCGACGACCTTGCGCTACGTTGATAAAAAGTAGGTGGAGGGGTTGTAACGTAACATTTCATAGTATTTCACTACGTTTGTGTCATGTAAAATTGCCGTATAGGGTAGGGGCGTTTGCATGTGCGCGTGTGCGTGTTTGTGTGTGACACTCTCCATAGGTGTCGTCTCTCCCACGCTTTAAATTTGTTATGAAAGATACAACAGCAACTATTTCATCTATTCATTTAGTGTTTCCTTATGTTCTGATTTCGGTAATATTACGAGGGTCCTCTCGTCTCACTTGTATTTCACGCCTGCGGATAAAAAGCAGACATAAGGCTTTCTTTCTACTTTTTAACCGACAACACACAAATATGAGCCTCAGAAGTCACGAAAAATCTTGCAATGTGCAGCAGTTGTATGCATTGGATTGACAGACGTCTCTCGTTCCTTCCAAGTTGGACCTAAATGGAAACACGAATACCATATTTCAACTCCTGGAGTTAAACGAAGGCAGTCCAGGAAGGCAATTTATAACTCAGTTTACGAGGAAAGAAAACGAGAATGCGGCCAAAATTTTCAGTCGCTGTCTTTCCTGCTCCCAGAATCTCCATTTATCGAGCCTAGTGACGGATTGAGTGAGTTCTGATTCCCGGCAATCTTGGAAGCTATCGTGGAACGGTCATTCGGGTGCTCGCTTACTTTACAAGAGTGCTCTCGCTTTACTCCGCGCATACAACACATGCATCTTCAGTCTTAAAATACCGTCGGAAGGACACGCGATGAAGTCCACACTAAATACGGCCTTCAAGTGATTTCCAGGCTGTTTTACAAAATTGCGTGCTTGAGGAGGCGAGAGATTGCACGCGGCTAACATTTCAGCTTGAACCTCAGTATGTTTGCTTCTTGTACGGCGGCAGCGTTTATATGAACACTCAGGCGCATTTGTGCCGTCGCCGTCACCGTCATGTCCCACATCAATTCCAAATCGATAACATCGCCCCCGCTCGTCGTGCTCTATGTGCGTAAGAAAGCGCACGAGCCCCGCCGACGAACGCCGCTGAAGCAGAGAGGAAACGCGCCGGCCACCTACGCCGTACGAAAGGCGCACGGAGACTGGAGTTGGAGGTGGGGCGCTGCGCGGGCCCGTCAGGAAATATGGAATTTGATCGACAGGGTGTGGTCACCCGCGATCGAGCGCACCGTGCCCTGTATCTTTAGAAAGGATCAGCAGATTGATCATAGCCTTGTTCGTGTGACTTAGTCGTTAAGGCGTTCAGGCGCTCGCTACAGCGGCCGCCTTTCCTAAAGAACTGGCCTGCTAGTCTTACTTCGCATAACATTCCAATTTGTTGCTTTCACATTCCTTACTTCGCCCTTGCGGCGAATGTTTAAACTTTTTTTTCCTGCGTTTTGTCTGTGTTTTGTCATATGACGAGAGAAATTTATGCGCCAAACGAAAGTAAATCTCCAGGATTGAGCTTTTGTACATTTGTTATTGTACCGAATAACGAGAGATTGTGTTCTCCATGTTGCCCGTCACAAAGGATGTATAGGTCATCCAGGATGGTGTCAAATGCCACTTGTATAAATGGTCCCCGTTCAAGTGGTAATCATCCAAGGTTGAAGTCGTTGCACAAGGCAATGTGCAGATTAAGCTGTCTAAGACGCAGAAGGAACCTATGTTAACATGAAGCTGTTCCGGCTTGTGCAAACATCCAATGGCCACATGATTAGGCAATCTTTTGCAACAGAAGACTGATAGAATGCCTTAATGTATTTAGGTGTGTATCGACTTTGATCATATTGTAGCATACGAGAGAATTAACGCAAAGCAGGAACAAGGGCACAGTTGTTTTCTTGCACTCAATGTAATGCTTCACACTGAAATATTTCATTGCCCCAAGTTTATGCTTGGTAATGAACAGGCGCGCAAAGTGGTAATGTGCTCAATACTGCCCAATGTATGTAACCAAAATTATTATTTACAATCATCAATGGAAGCATTCCTAAGGGAATTGTCAAAAATAATGAGATCCTTACATTCTTTGTTGCAATGCTTTTTTTGCTACCCAGTGTAACGCCTCTTTTAACTTCGGAAGTTAATATAGCTTGTGTTTTTTTTTTTTCATGTAAATTATTAGAAAGTTATCAAGTGAAGTTTCAGAAGGTCGGTCAGAAATTTGGGACGGCTGGTTATGACGGGTGCAAAGTGTAAGTTTCGTGTGTGTCTATTATTTTGTAATTGTACTGCCAAATGCAGGATGTGATGCTGGGCAGGCACGCGACACTTAGTGACCATCGTTTTTATATGCCGCAAAGTGCTTCCTGAGAAAAAGTCTAAACAGGCGAAACACAGAGTACTTGAAGAAAATATGAAACACAATATATGCGACTTTGTAAGCGTATTTAGGTTTCGTTGGCTCAAATCAAGTGCATTCGTTGGGCGACATTCGTATGCCATTGAAATTACGGCGCTGGTGTGTTCCGCGAAATCCGAGAAGCGGATTATCCCTGAGAAGCTAGCCACACCCAGAACACAAGACGCGAGTGAACTGTCCTAAATTCCACGAAGTGCCGTGGCCACAAAAGAAAAATCTAGCGCTACGTGTGGCTTCACATTTCCTTCTTTGCCTCGGAAAGCTACGTCCTCCAAATTTACTGCCTTGTCGGGTTCCCGTATAGCCTTTCTTATACGAACGCATAATTTATTGATTATTCCTTTTCCGTTTCCGTTTTGTTATGCGAACATACTGAGCGTAATTTATTCGGACACGCAATCCGCAGTTACGTTGCATTTTGGCGCCACTTAATTAAATTGTCCTCCCTACAGACACCTTCGAAATTATATACAACTGTCTTTGTTTTGTGTGGTTGTTCACGACACTCTACAACGAAAAGCGGTAACCTAGCTTTCCAAGCACCGCATTGCACATTGACACTACGACTTACATTACTGAACACAACTGAGATATTTCACGAGAAGCTGTTTAGTGAATTTAGGAGAGTTTAGCTGCTTGATTCTTAATAATCAGGTTCAAAACACTCATTAGTGGGAGTGCTTTTCAACATTTTACAAATGTTAATAAAGTAGCAGAAAAATGTAGCGTTTCCAAAGATTACTTAAGTACAATGTCCATTCAGGGTGCCCCAGCTAAATTTAGCCAGAGTTTTAAAATGTGCCGACGCATTCTACGGCAAAGCGAACATTGTGTGGAATGAGTCACGCTAGTTTTTGTGTTCGCCTTCATTTCTTCATCAGGAAAAATTAATTAACTGTCTTTTCAAGCAGCGAAGCAGGACGAAAAATTCCAGTTGGAAAGTTGCAAAAAGTCTGCGTTGGTTATATAGTTAAGTATCATTGTTTATGACCGATGTGATAAAACAGTGAAAATCTGTATTTGGACACAGTGCATACTTGTGCAGTCTTCACATTCCTCATTACAAAAAAATACAAGTCAGGTAAGGGAGAGGGCAATCAACGAATACGCTGAATCTCTACGATTCCCCATGCTGTGCGAAACAACTATCACGTTAAAGTCCACTCTAATATAACTTCCATCACGGTTCAGCCATCGCAGCAGCTAAGAAACAAACAAATGTTAGAGGAGTCAGCGCGGCCTCGTTTCTCGCGCCCCGACAGGCACCCGCCTGCCGGCTAAATGGACACATGAGTGACGTGTGTGGGGCCTACTTCTGACGTGCGGAAAAGCCGTATGAATGGTCGCTGCCTGTTCTTGCGTGTCCATAAGCACTCCTTGCTTACTGAGCTTCCGGAGAGAGCACAGTTATGTTTCACAGTGGTTAATGTAGCGTCATGCAGCTACATAAGACACAACAGAAATGTACTAGTGATGGCAATTTCGTTTTTTTTTTGTGTATATGCATTACTAAGAGCGCAACATTGCATGGAACTAGACAGTCGTCTGTGAATCCTGCCGTCGCGAGCACTTCCTGACAACAGAGGATCCACCACGCTCGACCGGTCATCCTCTTTGTGAAACGGTGCTCGCATTTCTCCACCCTGTCGCCAGTACCACTACGCAAGATGGCTTGTGCTGTCAGCTGCCTATACCGAGCGCTTTGTCGGGGCCGTATGGTCCTATAGTTGGTTGCTGCGTCGAAGAACTTCTCTTCCAGCAGAGCCAGGAGAACAGGCCAGGTTATATTGTCAGAAGTATGAAGTGGATGCTTTAAGTCAGCAGCGTGGTATATAAAAGGTCCATTCAATGCTCTTGCGCGGTAAGTTTCCTTCAGCGCCCTGAATGCTACGTTCATGTTTTGCGCCTGTTTTGCGTCTGCTTCAGCGTCCTCTTATAAACTCATTCGAAGCCACCTCGCCTTCTTTTAGGCATACTCGATAAATCAGTCAGTAAAAAAAGCCTGGGTGATGGCGACCATCTCTTCCTCCATGGCTGCAGTTATGTTTTGTTCTGTTCTTTTTAAATAGATTGCTTATTTTCGCAAAACTATTTCATTCGGCCCACCTAAGTATTCAAATCGCCCCTTCTTATAGAGACCATTAGTATATAGGTGCACCATTATTCACACTCCACCGCTTCCTTGCACATTCGTGCCTAAGAACTCTCTGTCATGATTTCACTTTCGATAAGGTTCTCGCTTACGCATGACTAAGCGCTTTAAGAGCATCGCATGCCACGTGCATTCCACATTTACCTCGTAAATCCAGGCATAAACTGAATGAACGGAGTCTGTTTCTATTTTGGGGGAATATCTCACATTAAAGGGATTTGAAGCGACAACGTGCAGTTAGGACGGTGAAACAGGCTGTTGAGAATGATCGAGGGATGCGAGGGGAACACGTGACATGCAAATCCTGCGAAGGAAAATGATTACGTAACTGAAATCTCGCGCAAAGCCTGAAAAAAAAGAATCAATGTTCACCTTTCGCTGACGTTGCCGTGGAAACGTACCGCCTAAACACTCCATGTACCCTACGGCGTATTCGAGAAAAAAGACTGTATTAGTTGACCTTGAAATGCCGCTTTGAGTTGCGAAGCAACAAGAGGTGGTTTACATTCTTAGGCCTGAAAATCTTTTCATTGGGACTGAAAACGTGCCAAGAGATCACATAGACTACGCTAGTAATACTGCTTCGCGTATGTCCTGCATAAAGAAGCCTTGTTTATATTTTTTCCCTCTAGAGGGCCCGTGGTGCGGCGGTAAGGCTCGGACTACCGGTCCTGACGTGGAAGCGGACGGCTACATACTGAGATTTAGGTGCGCGTTAAGGAACGCCAGGTGGTCGAAGTTTCCGGAGCCTTCCACTACGGCGTCCCTCATAATCACATTGTGGTTTTGGGATGTTAAACCCCAACAATTGTTATATAGGCACGTAACACTGGTACTCGATATGCGCTCATTCAAAGCATATTCATTTAAGGAAATTAACGCCAAGGTGTGCGCTCCCCCGTAACAGGTTAACTAACGCCTGTGCTGTGCTCATGCATATACCACACATCGCCTTAGGAACGGGAGAGGCAGAGTTCGTAGCTTGATTTGGGGATTGGAACAAACTTTATTTGTGCCTGCAGTTGGGCGCTCGCGCGCCCCGACGAGGGCCTACGTCGTCTTCGGGGTTGCCGTTACTCGGCGCGGGTCTCCGCTCGCCGTTGCCGGCTCGCTGGGTCCCTGCCTTTCGAGCGCCCCGAGGACCTGCTGGACGGCCCAGAGCTGTTGATCCAGGTCGTAGCTCTTCGCGGCTTCCTCGAGCCGCGACGGGATCGTTCTTGATCTCGCTTCCTCTGGGTGTTTGATGCAGTCCCACAAGATGTGCGTGTGATCCGCCGTCTCCCTCCGGCAGACCTTGCACTTGTCGGTCGGGTATGTCTCGGGGTACATGCGATGCATCAGTCCCGGACTCGGTAGCGATCCGGTCTGGAGCTGTCTCAATAGTACCGCCTCCGCTCGACTCAACCGCGGGGTGCGGGAGTGGGAAAGTCCTGCGAGCCATGCGGTAGGCTTTTGTGATGTCGTTATAGTCCGTCATGCGGTCCTTGGCTCCGAACCACGTCTGACGGTCTGTCGCCGGGGCGCGGTTAGTTAGCGCTCGCGCCGCTGCGTGTGCCGTCTCGTTGTGATTGGCATTGCGTTCCGACGCGTCACCCGCGTGCGCCGGGAACCACTTAATTCTTACTTTTCTGTCTTGCAGTTTGGCCGCACGCAATACTCGTTCGGCCTCTCTACATACTTGGCCTTTGGCGAAGTTTCGCACCGCCTGTCTCGAGTCACTTAGCACGGTGTGGCAGTCTGGGTCGATGATGGCCAGGGCGATGGCCACCTCCTCCGCTTGTTCCGCTCCAATGCTCTTCACGCTCGCTGCCGTCCTTGTTGCGCCGGTCGACGCCTCGATGACGACCGCTGCGAAAGCGTTCTGTTGGTATTCGGCCGCGTCCACATATCGCGCGTGCTCGTCGTTGGCGTGCAGGTCGATGAGAGCCTTGGCCCTCGCCGCTCTTCTTCCCTTGTTGTAGTCGGGATTCATGTTCTTGGGTATGGGGTCGGTTCTGGTTTGGCGTCGGACCTCTTTGGGGACGGGGAGCTTCGTCTCCGCTTCGTTCGAGTGTCCTATTCCCAGGTCATCCAGTATTTTCCTCCCGGCATTGGTCGTGGACAGCCGCTCCAGTTGAGCGCTCCGTTGTGCTTCGGCTATTTCTTCGAGCGTGTTGTGTATCCCGAGTTGTAAGAGGCGGGTCGTGCTCGTGGACTCAAACAGGCCCAACGCCGTTTTGTACGCTCTTCTGATGATGGCATTGATTTTGTTGCGTTCGTGTTGCAGCCATCTGTGGTAGGCTGCGACGTAAGTGACGTGGCTGATGATAAAGGATTGTACGAGCCTGATTAGGCTCTCCTCTCTCATGCCTGCTTTCCGGGACGTGACTCGTTTGAGGAGTCGCGTCGCGTTGGCCGCCTTCGCTGTAAGACGGGCGATGATGTCGCCGTTTCTTCCGTGCTTCTCGATGACCATGCCTAGGATCCTGATTTTACCGACCTCGGGGATAACGTTGCCGGATTTGGTTATGATTCGGATCTTTTCGTATTCGCGTTTTTTGGTCTTGCCTCTGACGTTGTTGGTAGGTGGGAGTATTAGGAGCTCCGATTTGCTCGGCGAACATATCAGTCCGGTGCCCTCCAACCGGTCTTCTATCGCGTCGACGGCGGTTTGCAGCGCGCACTCAATGTGGGCGTCGCTGCCACCGGTCACCCACAGCGTGATATCGTCCGCGTAGATGGTGTGCCTGACGTGTTCGACATCCGCGAGCTTCTCTGCCACTCCGATCATTACCAGGTTGAACAGCATCGGCGAGATGACCGACCCCTGCGGTGTGCCAGTGCTCCCGAGCTTCTTCTCTTGCGTCTGTAGGTCGCCTGCTCGCAGCTCGGCGGTCCTGTCCGTGAGGAAGTCCTTAATGTAGTTGTAGGATCTCTCACCCATGTTGAGATTTGAGACTTGGGACAGGATCGCCGAGTGTTTCACCTTGTCGAAGGCGCTCTGCAGGTCGAGCCCCAGGATTGCCTTGTTGTCGCGTGCGCTGCCATCGCCGTCGATGATTTGGTATTTGAGCTGCAGCATCGCGTCCTGCGTGCTCAGGTGCTGTCTGAAGCCGATTACCGTGGCCGGGTACAGCCCTTCTCGTTCCAGGTAATCTTGCCACCTGTTGAGCAGGACGTGCTCCAGCACCTTGCCCACGCAGGACGTGAGCGAGATGGGCCGGAGGTTATCCGTGTCCGGTGGCTTCCCCGGCTTGGGAATCAGAATGGTCTTGGCTGTCTTCCACTGCTTCGGCAGCTCGCCCGCTTTCCAGCACTTGTTGAAGTACTTTGCTAGGTTCTCAATGGAGCCGTCGTCGAGGTTCTTCAGCGCCTTGTTCGTGACGAGGTCCGGGCCGGCCGCCGACCGGCTGTTGAGGCCGTGCAGGGCCCGCGCGGACTTCCTCGACGTCATATCGCGATCGAGGTTCGCGTTGGGTTGGCCGCCGTACGGCGCGTGTTGTTCGGTGGGTGTAGTTGGCAGATATTTGTCGTTGATACGCCTGGTGACTTCATCGGCGCCGTGTACCGAGACCGCCCGATGTATGAGCTTGGCGAGTCTGTCCCTTTGGTGTGACTTGGTCTTGGTTTCGTCGAGCAGATGCCGCAGCAGGTTCCACGTCTTCCCGCTGTGCATCTGCCCGTCTGCTGCGTTGCAGATCTCGTTCCACTGTTGCGCGCATAGCACGCGGCAGTGATCTTCGATCGCTCGGTTGAGCTCCGCCACCTGCTTTCTGAGTCTGCGGTTGAGCCGTTGTTTCTTCCATCGATTGAGTATCGACTGTTTGGCCTCGATGAGATGCGCTAGCCGGCTGTCTACTTTGTCTATCTCCGCGTCCGTTTTAATTTCTTTCGTCGCGTCGCGTACGTTCTTGGTGATTTCGGCCGTCCACGAGTCTATGTCTTCGATCTCGTCGTCACCGTCTTCCCTCTGGTTTCTGGTGTGTCGGAAGGCATCCCAGTCTATCCATCTGTGTGTTCTGTTGCTGGTGTCGTTGTGTTCTGGTATGCCGATTTCCACGATGGTGTGGTCACTGCCGAGGTCGGCCCCCGTGTTTCTCCAGGTGATCGCGCCCCGGACGTCGTTCTTGACGAACGTGAGGTCCGGAGTGGTTGTCGCGGGACACGGAGTTACCGATTCTCGTCGGATGCGTCGGGTCCGTGATGAGGGTGAACTCGAGTTCCGTGGCGTCTTGGTACAGGTCGCGGCCCTTTGCTGTGTACTTGTTGTAGCCCCAGGCTGGGTTCATCGCGTTGAAGTCCCGCACGCGATCAGCGTGTTGCGGCCCGCCGCGGTGCTGGCTCTGTGCAGTAGTGTCTTGAATCTCTCTTTTCTCTTCGATGGGTTGCTGTAGACGTTCAGCAGAAATATGCTTCCTTTTCTCTTCTTGCCCGGGATGATTTCGGTGAGTGTGTGCTCGATCTTGATAGTGTTGTGGAGCTCGTGTTCGACGAAACGTGAGTCCCTTCCTGACCAGGGTGCACAGGCCTCTGCCGTCGGGTGGGCCCTTGTGCACTCTGTAGCCGGGGAGTGACGGTGCGTCGGTGAGTGTCTCTTGTAGTAGTATCACGTCCGGCTTGCGCGCGGCGCGTGCAATGTGCTGCTGGATGACTGCCTTCTTCCTTCCGAAGCCGCGACAGTTCCACTGCCACACTGTTACGCCTGTTGCTGCTGCTGCGTTGGCGGCCATAATTGCGTTGGCGCGTATGCGGTTCCTTGGTTGGGTGGATGTAGCGCGAAAATGGGCGCAAACGTCGGGTGGCTCACGATCGGCTGTAGGGTCCTTTCGATGTAGGCGAATCTGTTTATGTTTCTCAGCTTGGTAGTTATCCACTGTTTGTTCATTGCTGTCACTGCTGCGATGTTCGCCGTGAGTAGCTCTTCGAGTTTGGTTGAATCTCGCTTCGAATTTGGCTTCGAGGTTCTCGTTGCGGTCGTTTTCTTTTTGCTTGCGCGGGGCCTCGATGGCTCGCTTCTTCTGTGCCGGTTCCTCTACGGCTGCCTCCTGGTTCTTCGTGCTTGTTTCCTCTGTCCTCTCTTGAGCTTGGCGTGGGTCTCTGTGGAGACTCGTTGTTGCATAGCAGCAGCTTACGGATCTCAGCAATCTCTCTCGAGAGGTTGTTAATAGTTGTTCGCAGCGCCGCGTTTTCTTGCCTTAAGGTCTCGTGGCTTCTCGCACCTTGTTCATATCGTCTTCTTCGCGGCTTCCGTGATTTTCTGCGCCCGCTCCTTGTATTGTTCCCTTTCGCTGCGTCGACCCAGCCTACTCGTTCATGTGATGGTGACCTTTTCTTGCTGCTGTCTCTGGATTTTGGCGCGCGATTCTTCGATGGAGTCCTTGACTTTTGCACAGCTGACGGCTTGTCGAGTGGCGGGAAATCGCTTTCCGGCAGCAGCTGGAGTTCGGCCTGTCGCCGTACCCATTGTCGCTTGCGCACAACGTAAGGCATCTTGTATTTTGCCTTGCACGTTCGGTCTCCGGTCGAGTGTTCGCCCCCGCACAGCTTACATTTTGGGGTACAGCTATGGTCTTCCTTGGGGTTCGCGAGCCCGCAGGCCAGGCACGTCTTGATTGTGGGTGTCGGGCACACGTCCTTACGGTGTCCCACTCGGCCGCACTGGTGGCAAACGTCGATCTGTTTCCTGTAGAGGTGGGCAAGGTATCAGGGTGACTCCGTATCGGACGAAGTTCGGTACCTTGGGTCCCTGGAACACCACGATCGCGGAGGTCGTGCTGCCGATCCTCTTTGCGCCCACTGCTAGTGGGTTCCTCTCGTTGACAATATTTCTATCGAGCTCTTCGGCGTTTCGCGTCGGTGGGGATGCCTTTGATGACGCCTTTTACTGGTGTCGTGAGGTGCCGTGCGATATGCGCTGACTTCGTAGGAGTTGCCTTGAATAGAGATTTCATGGATTGTAGCGTACCTTGCTGCGTTGTTTTCGTTCGGTGTACTGACGACCATAATATTCTGTTGCGTGTTGGGGCAGATGGTGTCCGCCGCGCTTTCCTCGCTCGTGGATCTTGCCGCGGCGGAGTATGGCCGTGGCGACGGTGGTGGTGCCAGGTCTTGACGATGTCCAGTCCCCCTCTGGGTCTGACGACTATCTTGCTCTCTTCCAGCGGCATGGCTGGCATGCGTGCGGCCTTGATGACCGAGGCTCTCACGTTTTTGTTGAATTTCGATTTCGGGCTTGCTTGACTCCCGCCGGATCCGTCGGGCATGCCCTGGCGGGGGCCCGCCGGCGCAGCCTCGACATACGCTTCCCCCGCGAGCGTCCATCCGGCCTCGTTGTGGTACTCCTCTGGTGTTATTTCTTCTCCTTGAACTTGAACGCGCATTTCGTTGTCCACGATCACTGTTGTCCGAGCGGACGCCTCCATCTCAGAGCTGACGAGCGGCCGCCACCGAGCAGTACGGCAGACGGCGACCGGCGCGACGGTGCCAGGCCTAGCGCCCGCGGAGCACGGCTAGGCCTAGCAGTCCTTCGCACGGCGGCGGTAGAAGAAGTCCCGAAATTTGACAAAAAAGCGTACCTCAGGGGTCAGCTGGTATCAGTCGATGCCTCCTCGTCATCACGGGACACATTGGTGGAGGAAAAAATTTTGGTTCGAGGTAAGTGGCACTGCATAATTGGTCAGCAATGGCGGAGCCGATACAAACACGTCTGCTCGCCTCGGCGATCGCAGCGCCCCCCCCCCCCCCCCGTGCGACAGAGAATACGGGAGGGATATAAGGCGCGTTTGTGGAGTAGCGTGCGTACGCCTCAGTAGCTTTGTCTCTAGAACGCCGGTGGCTTATCATCGCGGCGGCCAAGAAGCCGTATGTTCGATTCTCGGCGGGGGAACATCTTACAGTTTTGTCTTTCTCGTCCGTTAACGTCCATTTTATGAACGTCGTATCCGTGACGGGAATAGGTCACTAAAATTGTGGTGGACCCCGGTATAAAATGCTTTCGTGTTACAAGAAAAATACGGGCGCTCACGCCACTTTGCAGTTCCCGCACCGGTCGCCGGGACTTGACAGAGTTTGGCGGCGTCTACTGGGGCCGACGTAAATTCTAATAGGTAAAAATGAACTGCATGGCCTTCTAAGGAAGCCAGATAATTAATATACTACGTTTCGAGAAATTTAGTTAAGTCAGTGTGACCGAAGTACGAACGAACACTTTGAAATTTGTCATGTCAATATCACATATATCGGCGGAATATTTAAAAGTGAAACTTTTGACATTCATTTACTAATCTATTAATAAACTTATGGTGTGTACCACACTTTAGTTTTCAGGGCAGAATGTATCTGTGTAAACCAATATATTGCTTTGCCCTTGCAAGCAAGGAAAGCCGAGCTCCAGAAATTTGGTTTCCCCGTGGCGACAATTTGAAATGCGAAGCATTTCTTAGCGAACTTCTGCGACGTTGAGCGTATCTATCTATCTATATCTATCTATCTATCTATCTATCTATCTATCTATCTATCTATCTATCTATCTATCTATCTATCTATCTATCTATCTATCTATCTATCTATCCGCCTACGACTTTGTGCTCTCCTGGCCGTTCCGTTAATCGGATGTATACCAAAATTGGTGTGTCATAACATGGCCTTATTACGAACATAAATGATAGGTCATATCATGAAAAACATGACACGCATGTCATGAACAGCATGATTTACATTCCACGGCCTTTGGGCTCCCTGGCCGTTCCGTTAATCGGATGTATACCAAAATTGGTGTGTCATAACATAGCCTTATCACAAACATAAATGACAGGTCATATCATGAAAATCATGACACGCATGTCATGAACAGCATGATTTACATTCCACGGCCTTTGGGCTCTTGCGGCCGTTCCGTTATTTATATACCAAAATTGGTACGGCGTGACAAGAGTTCATGACGAACATAATGACAGGTCCTAACATGCAAATCATGACCCGCATGTCATGTGCAGCATAATTTACATGACATGGTCTCGGGGCGCTCGCGGCCGTTTAAATGAAGGGATACATACGACAACTGGTATGACGAACATAACTGACACGTGGTAACATGAAAACCATGATATGCATGTCATGTATGACATGATTTACATGCCACGCTCATGGCGCACTCGCGGCCGTTTCGCTACATTGATATACACCAAAATTGGTATTGTGCGATGTGACTTTATGAAGAATATGAATAACAGGTGGTAGCATGAAAACCATGACATCCATGACATGTATGTCATGATTTACATGCCACGCTCATGGTGCATTTGCGTCCCTTTCGCCTGCGTGATATACACCAAAATTGGCGTTACGCGACACGACTGTATGACGAACGTAAATGAGACGTGGTAACATAAAAATCATGACATGCAAATCATGTGCGACCTGATTTACATGCCACGCTCATGATGCGCTAGCGGCAGTTTCAGTAGATTGATATACACCAAATTTGGTATTGCGCGATATGACTGTATGAAGAACATGAGTGACAGTTGGTAAGATGAAAATAATGACATGCATGTCATGTATGTCACGATTTAATTGCCGCGCTGATGATGCATTCGCGGCCGCTTCGCTAGCTCGATGTACACCAAAATTGCTATTGCGCGAAGCGACTGTACGACGACGGTAAACTGAGTGGTAACATGAAAATCATGACATGCATGACATGCACGACACGATTTACATGTCATGCTCATGACGCACTTGTGCCGTTTCGCTTGCTTGACACACCAAAATTGGTATTGCGCGACGCGACTGCATGACGAACGTAAATGAGAGGTGGCAACATGGAAATCATGACATGCAGCTTATGTATGTCATGATTTACATGCCGCGCTCATTGTGCATTCCCGGCAGTTTCGCTAGCTTGCTATACACCAAAATTGGTATTGCGCGACGCCACTGTATGACGAACGTAAATGAAAGGGGGTAACATGATAATCATGACATGCATGAAATGTACGTCATGATTTACATGCCATGCTTATGGCGCACTCGTGGCCGTTTCGCTAGATTGATATGCACCAAAATTGGTATTGCGCGATGTGACTGTATGAAGAACATGAATAACAGGTGGTAACATGAAAACTATGACATGCATGTCATGTATGTCATGACTTACATGCCACGCTCATGGTGCATTCCGCGAAACTGGCATTGCGCGATGTGACTGTATGATGAACATTAGTGACAGGTGGTAACATGAAAAACCATAATATTCATGTCGTGCATGGCATGATTTACATGCTCTAATGGTGCACTCGCGGCCATTTCGCTCCTTTTGATATACACCAAAATTGGTATTGCGCGATGTGACTGTATGACGAACATAAATGAGAGGTCTTAACATGCGAATCATGTTATGCATGTCATGTACGGTATGATTTACATGCCACTCATGGTGCGCTTCCGGCCGTTTCGTTAACTGGATATATACCAAAATTGGCATGGCATGACACGAGTGCGTGATGAACATAAACGACAGGTCATTTATATACCAGAATATGCGTTTCATTGGCGTGGTGTACACTAGATTGTGCATGCATGCGTGCATGGCAAACATGCGATATATGGTGGACTAGATGCCATGGCATGAATGATTTCATTTGGCTCAAAGACAAACAAGGCGATGTATGCAGCTCTTTGCTGGCTGCTTCGCATTACATCGATTCCCACAGTGCGTGGGATCTGCCGAATTTTTTCTCAGTGAGCATTGCAGCATGATGTACCGAACGCAGCAACAAGAACCGACCCGAAAGCGACACAAACAAATGTGGAATGGAATCGTTGGTTACTTGCTTAAATCTGAGCGCTAGTATCAGCCTCCTATCGGGTGCTGTGAATATGCGTTCCTGTCTGAACGTTATGAAAAATGCACATTTTGGAGAGTGACGTGTTGAAGCCTGTCCTTAGCATCCTAACAGAATCGGCTGTTGCCTGTTGCACCATCTGGTTTCTCGCGCTGCCGGTATTCTGTAAATTCATACCGACGCGTTTTGTAGTGGTGGACATCGAATACGAGTGCATTTATTTGCTTGAAAATTGAAGGCTAGAATATAGAAATATTAACGAAACGAAGCCCGGAGCGATGAGCGAATCTTCTTGAAATTAAATTCTGAATGTTCACTGAAAAAGCTCTATCATTATGGATTCATCAAGTCAGTACCAGCTACATGCAATAATGAGTCTTACGTTGCTCTGAGAGTTCCGGACGAAGGCAAATAAAATACTGGTTCCTCGCTTTGGTCTGGCCTCACACAGTGATGTTCAAATCGAAAGCATTGCAATATGCGGTGGCCGCAAATGGCGCAGTTTGAACACGTCGATTTTTTGCTCCATGATTTTCAACGATGTGTTCGTGCTCTTGCGGCTGTTTTTTTATTTTGGTATAAGGCACCGGGCGGCCGTCGTAAGGCGCCAGCTACGCCTCTCCCGAAAAGCGCCGCAAGCGGCGGCAGGGACAGCACTGGCATGGGAGGCAGATGACGCGGAGCAAGCTCTGCTGCTTTCGGCCCGTATTCGAAGAGAAGCGCGGCGTTTCTTTTTGAGCAGTTCGAAGCTATATGCTGCTGCGTGTTGCGTTTGTTGCCGAGAGGCAAAGAGAAGCGGCAGCAACAGTGTTCTGTTGAACAATGCACGAAGCGTTCTACTCTCGGAAATGCGTTCAGACAACGGGGCCCGTCGTCGGGCTTCAGGCAGACTCCCGCGCAGTCATTTGCGGTCGTGGACGCGTTTAATGGCCGCCAAGTCATCTAGAAAGAATGGCACGGTGTCCCTCTGATGTCCACACCGATGAGCGCTGTCCCGTGCTTGCCCATTTATCCCCGCAAATTTCTCATCTGCCCACCTAACTCTTGCCTCCCCTTGTTGCCTACTCTTGGAATCCAGTCTGTTACTCGTAATGGCGAGCAGTTATCCTCGCTACAAGCCCATTTCTTCTTGACTTGCACTGAGCTGTCCTTAGCGCAAATTTGTGCCCACGCTACTGTGTTCCTTAGCATTGCATCGGTCATTTTTTTTTTGCTTTCTATGCCTTGCTGCGTAGTGCTCAATTGAAGTTGAACCCTTTGGTAAGCCTCCAAGTTTCTGCACCGTCGTTAAGTGCCGGCACCGGTAAGGTTTTTTGGGGGTAGTTGTTATTGATGTTGATAGGCTGTCGATATTCATATATGGTATATATGCGGCAGAAGCTCAGGGCAAGATGGAAGCTGGAAGAGATTCCTGGACACGGGGTGTCGCTTAAGCCAACGTTTTTCCTCAAGGTTGGCAGGCTTGTCGAAACGTCGGCTCCAGCGCCACGCAGTGTTCAAGAATTGTTCGTACATTATATATACCGGGTGTCTCAGCTATCTTTAGCCAAGGGTTAAAAATACAATATTAGAGGCAGGCGAGTGAAATCGGCTGCAAATTGCTGTCAGTCACCTTGCGCACTACAGACTAATTTTGTTTTGTAATTGATTAATTTGTTAATTATGATTATTTACCTAAATTGCTAAATATTGACTTTAGACAAGAAAGGCGACTTACAAAGTTTGAAAGTCTTCAGAAATCCCCATTATATTATTTGGGTTAAAGAAAGTCTCACGTATATCATTTTTTCCAAGCTGCAAAGAAAGCCAGCGAAATACAAAAAGAACTACGTGACTAGCGCATCGCGCGCCAGCGAACGCGCTGCTCTCAGGCGTGGTTTGAGCGAACGAAATCAGCTTCGGCCGCGACTCGCCGGCTCCGCTGCTGTGGTAGGCGGATAATATAAGGGTGGTTTCTTAGCGCGCGCTCGCTACAACTTGCACCGTCACACGCGCCAATATATATATATATATATATATATATATATATATATATATATATATATATATATATATATATATATATATATACGGATTCTTTGAACATTTCAGCTGGTGGACCAGCCTTCCGAGTAATGCTAGAACAATTCATCCATCACTTTAAGGTGACCGCGAGACGCACTGATTAGAACTGCAATGCGCATTCCAATTTATCACGTGTTTGAAGGATCGACAAAAATTGGCCGCGTATCTGCGTGCTACGCTGCAAATCCCGCCGAAAGACGATAGACGGGCGCTGCGTGAGATATGAGAGCCATCTAGCATACGTCGGGAAACATCAGCTTGTGCAGAGGGTTTCCTTCTTCCGTGGGAGAGGGCGTTCGTCGCCGTCATAGCGTTGCATTTTCAACGCAGCGGCGTTTTCAGCGCAGCTTAATTAAGAAACTAGGGTCTTTAGAATTACGTGTCTATGTATTTTCTCCTTAAGGAACACACCACCTAATACTTACGTAGTGATCTTACGCCTCAGATATGCATAATGTTTGCTTTTTGATCGACAATGTACACAAGTATGAACCTACACACCAGTTCAAGATGGCTGGCCCTTGGGCAAGTGGTTCAACTTTGGCCGGGTGGCTGAATCGGGTGACACAGACAGATAGACAGACAGACCAAAATTTCTGCGTTTAAGGTCCCCAAGAAAGACTATCGTCTTTAAAACGAATACGGCAGCAAATGTAACACCAAAAGCGAAAACAAGGATACACCAAGCGGTCCAGATGAACCGATTGATAATTGTTTATATCTGACACACAAAGCATATTCATTTATTACTGAGCCTCTAGACGAAAAGAAATATTACGGGTGGTAAAATCACTGGACTATTTCTTGGTGCGAAGTGCACGAAGTCTCGCAAGCCTCCAGCGCGTTGAACCTGATGTATGAAACGGAGTGTAGGATCCGTTTAAAGTGAATGTTTGGTGGAGTTGCTACTACATTGCAAAGAAATTTAAAGCAAGAAAAAGGGAAATACTGAGTGTTTTTTTTTGTTTTGGTATTCAAACACAAATGTTATGACACAAATGCACTCTCGCGCAAGAAAAAAAAGGAAAACACGAGCACTGCGCATAAAAAAAAGCAAAACAAAAAAACCACAACAATACCTTGATGACGAGAGTGAGTCGTTATCTAGCAGGCGGCGGCCGAAATGGCTCGTCGTGGTCACGCCTGTATTAGCATGCATTCTCTTCACCACTAAGAAAGAAACTAGATTATCTCTTAACTGCGTCGTTGTCTGGTATATGACGGGTCACCTTCATTATCAGTGCTGTTTTTTTTTCCGCTCAGCAGTTGTGTTTTTTTTATTTGCTTGCGCCGACCTGCATTTGCATCGCTGCTATACCGCGTGCTTTCCCAGGTAAACATCAGGTGGAATTGGGCACCTATGCGTGTCGCCTCTATTCCTGCGCTGTAGCATCCTTGGGCCACCTTGAGGAAAAAAATTGGTCGCGTATCTGCGTGCTTCGCTGAAAATGTCGTCGAAAGACGATAGTCTTCTGCCGGCCGTTTTTTTCGGCCGCCCGTTTCAGCGCCGTTTCAGCGCAGCCTAAGAAACACTAGCATTTTCGGCGCAGCCTAAGAAACACTAGGGTCTTTAGAATTAGGTATCTATGTATTTTCCAGTAAAGGAACACACCGCCTAATACTTACGTATTGATGTTGCGCCTCAGATATGCGTAACATTTGCTTTCGATCGACAATGATCACAAGTATAAACTCAGCTACCAATTCAAGATGGCTAGGCGTTCAGCAAGCGCTCAAACTTTGGCGGGGTAGCTGAACTGTGTGACAGACAGACAGACAGACCAAAATTTCTGCGTTTAGTCTCCTAAGAAAGACTATCGTCTTTAAAACTGGCGCACTGAAGACGGGGATGAAGCGAAGACACGAAGTGACGTCTTCGCTTCGTCCCGTCTTCCTCAAGCAATGAACCATCAAGCTCAGCAAAGAGCCCTGTTGCATGATCCGTTGGTAGTTTTACCGAAAATTAAAACGGCGGCTTGTAGAAACGCTATTCTTCCAGTTTACATTATTGTGAGCCTCAGTCACGTAAGTGCAACGATCGCAGGCCCTGAAAGAAGAAATAATGGCGCGTGGTGTCGCGGATGAGCAGCACCAGCTAGCTTACACTGCATTTTTGTAGTTCTTCAATTTGATTTCAATTTGGATGCCACGAACGGATGACTGGGTGATAATTATTGCTTGGTTTTCTCACGGATACAGGCAATGTTCAGGGGTCTTCACATGATCGCGCTCGCTTGTTGTTGTTATTCACTTTGAGGCAGAGGTCGGAAGTCCTCGCTTTAATAGCGGATGTTTGAAAACCGCCTTTCTGCACTTCGGAGAGCACAGCGCAAAGCTGCTTTCACGTCGAGACGGACGGTGTACTGTCTACGAAGTCATTACAACATGCAAAGCTGTAGAAACCTGTAAAAAAGATGGCTGATCCCTCCGTCACGGGAATCGGTGAAACACAAAAGTGAAACATGTCGTCAGAGAAGTAGTTGATTGTTTATAGTACATTCATATATGAGAGCTTGTACAACGCCTATTGTTGTTTGGCAGATGTAAGACCGCGTGATGAGGACGCACCCACGTTGACGCCTAGTGGCACATCTCCGTGCCGATGACTAAGGCCCATGATCACGATTTAACCGTTGTTGTAGCTGAAGATGTCAAGATATACCTGGACACCGCTTATGGTGAATCCCGTGGAAAGATGGCATCAACAAGCGCATAGCAAACACTCGATATGAACTCCTTCAAAGCGCCGTGAAACGCGAAGAGCGTCGAGTCTTCCCTCTAGCCTGGCCGTTAATTCTCACAGGTTGAGCGGGCAACGCGGTGCAACAGCCAGGCGAGCGTCGGAGAGCTATTTAGCATCGGATGGATGCTATGAGCGTCAACTTTATAACGAGGTGGAGACAAATGTGCCACCAGGCTCGACAAAAAAAACTCCCTTTTCTCTTGTTTCTTTAATGTTGGCCTAATGTCTCTACTTCGATTAAATCTATCTTACTATAGGAAAAAAGCGTAAATTCGCCCTTTACGACAGGCTGTTCTTATTAAAGACGATAGCCTTTCTTGGGGAACTTAAACGCAAAAATTTGGTCTGTCTTTCTGTTTGTCTGTCTGTCACCCGATTCAGCCACCCGGCCAAAGTTTAACCGCTTACGGAATGCCCAGCCATCTTGAACTGGTAGCGCCCTTCACTTGTGAACATTGTCGATAAAAAAAGCAAATGTTACGCATATCTGATCCGCAACATCAATACATAAGAATTAGGTGGTGTGTTCCTTTACTAGAAAATACATAGATACGTAGTTCTAAACGCCCTAGTGTTTCTTAGGCTGCGCTGAAAATGCTAGTCTCTTTTGGGCTGCGCTGCAAATGCGACGCTATGAGCCAGATGCGGCGATTCAACATAGAGGAGGACTCATGTAGTACGGTCGGCAGAAGACTATCGTCTTTCCACGACATTTGCAGCGAAGCACGTGAGGTCGATCCAAATAGGTCGCGAAGCTTCGGGTGAAAAGCGGTTCAGAACCTACTGCCAACGACACCAGCAAGGGGAGTTATGGGTGCCGTGATTGAAGCGCGACTATGTTTGGAGGGAACAAACAATAGCGAAAAACCAAGTTTTATTAAAGGACGAAGCAATCTTTACGTTTTAAAAATTATATTTATTTTCCGAACAATATTATGTAGGTGCAGCGTTCCAAGAATGTATCACAGTGTTTAACTATTACGAAAAGCCTTTTTGAAGTGCGCCCCTGAAGAGAGGCGCACGTCATTGTTATTCAGTGCAGCCCTTCCGGTGCATGGAAAGGCGCGCTCGTAAGTTAGTCTGCAACGACACGCCCCCTCACGTGTACTGGTGTTTCGCACTTGCATGCGTTCTGTGAATTATTGTGGTGAGAATTTGATTTTGGTGTGCGCGAAGTTGCGAGGTGCGTTTCGTCGTTGGTGAACGTGTTGGCTGCGGTGTTCAACGGGCAACGGCACGACGCGACTAACATTTCACGCCCGCGGAAACGATGTGGTGTTCCAAGGATGCAAAAGCAACATGCATATGCCTGGCGAGCCCTCTGTTCTAGATAAGACACCGGGGCAACGGTTCGGAGTAGTGTGCTTGCTCGATTTTCATGGATCAGTATTCCTTGCCCGGTTTCCTTCGTGAACAAGCAGTGCCTACTACATATCCTGTTATCGCTGAGCAGATTGCTAATTTATTTGTCGCGCTAGAATTCGCATATCTTGATACGTTACACTTAAGGTTAATTTATTGGAACATAAGGCAAAACATAGTGCACGTAGTGTACGCACTTTCTGTACTTATTACGACATTTGTTGCTCATTGTGTATAGGGTGTGATAAAATTGCGTTATTGTGACCACTGAATAAAACTGAAGTATCATTATTTTCGCGTGACCAGGCGTCATTTCTTCTCGTTAGAAATGAAGCATACATGCAATGCGCTCTTTAAGTCCCCTGCGCATGTGCGAAGCAAATAAGGAACTCTGCAAACATAAGAAGTACGCTGCTGCCTGCTTTATACACGCTGTGGAAGATGACACGAGTGCAGAATAACAGCTCCAAGAATAAGGTTTTCTAGTGAAACCAAGGCGAATTGAACGGCGGTACACTTAAACATCGCTGTTTAGTGACGGACCTATATTAGTTTAGGGGGGGGGGGGGGGGGGCGTTGGCTTCAAGCGCACTCGCCAAGGGCTTGCCGTCAATCCGTAGCGCGAGTCCTTAGCGATGAGGGGCCAAGAAAAATATTTTGAGGTCAAATTTCGCACTCGTGCCAACAAAATGACGTCACTTTTTATCGGATATTGCGTCACATCCGCTTTATTTTTGTTCCGCCGGAAGTGTTCCCTCCTCACACAGATGGCGCTAAGCCCCATGAGCAGCTGATGAGCAGCCATTTCTGAACGTATGGGCTTCTATGGAAGCTTCGCTACCATTTAGATTTACCTTGAAGCACGAAGATACGCGGCCAATATTTTAACACGAAAGTGTTTTATGCCAGGGTCCACCACAGCTCTACTGACGTATTTCCGTCACTGATATGTCGTTGTAAAATATAAAGACTAACAGTTGGCAAAAAAAAAGTCGCCGCGTATCTGCGTGCTTCGCTGCAAATGTCGTCGAAAGACGATAGTCTTGTGCCGGTCGTACTACACGAGACCTCCGCCAAAGGCCAAGTATGTAGAGACGCCGAACGAGTAGTGCGTGCGGCCAAACTGCAAGACAGAAAAGTGACAATTAAGTGGTTTCCGGCGCACGCGGGTGACGCGTCGGAACGCAATGCCAACCACAACGAGACGGCACACGCAGCGGCGCGAGCGCTAACTAACCGCGCCCCGGCGACAGACCGTCCGACGTGGTTCGGAGCCAAGGACTGCATGACGAGTACGACGACATCACAAAAGCCTACCGCCTGGACCGCAGGACTTTCCCGCACCCGCGGTTGAGTCGAGCGGAGGCGGTACTGCTGAGACAGCTCCAGACCGGATTGCTACCGAGCCCGGGACTGATGCATCGCATGTACCCCGAGACATACCGACCGACAAGTGCAAGGTTTGCCGGAGGAGACGGCGGATCACACGCACATCTTTTGGGACTGCATCAAGCACCCAGAGGAAGCGAGATCAAGAACGATCCCGTCACGCCTCGAGGAAGCCGCGAAGAGCTACGACCAGGATCAACAGCTCTGGGCCGTCCAGCAGGTCCTCGGGTCGCTCGAAAGGCAGGGACCCAGCGAGCCGGCAATGGCGAGCGGAGACCCGCTCCGAGTAACGGCAGCCCCGACAGCCCTCGTCGAGGCACGCGAGCGCCCAACTACAGGCACAAATAAAGTTTGATCCAATCCAATCCAATCCTCCTCTACGTTGAACCGCCGCATCTGCCCCATAGCGTCGCATTTTCAGCGCAGCCCGAGGAACACCAGCATTTTGAGCGCAGGGTCTTTATAATTACTTATCTACGTATTTTCTACTAAAGGAACATACGCCCTAATACATACGTATTGATGTTGCGCTTCAGACATGCGTAATATTTACTTTTTGATCGACAGTGTTCACAAGTATGAACGGCCGTACCAGTTCAAGATGGCTGGGCGGTAAGCAAGTGGTTAAACTTTGGCAGGGTGGCTGAACCGGGTGACAGACAGACAAACAGACAGACAGACCAAAATTTCTGCGTTTAAGTTCCCCAAAAAAGCCTATCGTCTTTAAAAACGTGAAGAAAAAATTGGCCGCGTATCTGCGTGCTTCGCTGCAAATGTCGTCTAAAGACGATAGAAGAGGCACTGCGTGAGATATGGACGCCATCTGGCAATACGTCGGGAAACATGAGTGCTGTGTTGCGGGCTGGTAGTCCCGGCGCAGCGGCAGGTGAAGACCGGCGGTGACCAACGCGACCGGCGGGGACGCCGGCGAGCCCGAACACGCGGTTTGGCGCGATGCGCCGAAGGAGAAGAAACGTCCGCACTCAACGAGTACTCTCCACAAACTCTCTTATTTACACGTCGCCTGGGTAAAACAGGAATGCCAGAGCGGCGCCCCCTGTCATTCGTACAGTGCAATACTGAACCGAAACCGAAACACAACATGAGCTTGTGAAGAGGGCTCGGAGGAAGACAAGTTTCAGCGCAGTCGCATTTTCAGCGCAGCTTAAGAAACTAGGGTCTTTAAAATTGCGTATCTATGTATTTTCTATTAAGGAACACACCACCTATACTTACCTAATGATGTTGCGCCCTCAGATATGCGTAATATTTACTTTTTCATCGACACGTTCACAAGTAGGAACCGCCGTACCAGTTCAAGATGGGTGGGCGGGTACGCAAGTGGTTCAACCTTTGGCCGGGTGGCTGAATCGAGTGACGTGCCGACAAACAGACAGACAGACCAAAATTTCTGCGTTTTAAGTCCCCAAGAAAGACCATCGTCTCTTAAAAGTTACGTCACGGGGAGTCGAACTACGACTCGTCGCTCCGTAGGGCGGGGCGCGAACACGATTTGGCGACAGACGGTACGTCCAACGGTAATGTAAATGGTAGCGAAGCTTCCATAGAAGCCGATACGTTCAGAAAATGGCCTGCATCATCAGCTGCTCATGGGGCTTAGCGCCATCTGTGTGAGGAGGGAACACTTCCGGTGGAACAAAAAATAAAGCGGATGTGACGCAATATCCAGTAAAAAAGTGACGTCATTTTGTTGGTACTAGCGCGAAATTTGACCTCAATATATTTTTCTTAGGCCCCTGATCGCTACGGACTCGCGCTACGGCGAGCCGGCGAGCCCTTGGCGAATGCGCTTGAAGCCAATGCTAGCTAAACTAATATCGACCCGTGACTAAACAGCGTGTGTTGAGTGTAACCGCCGTTCAATTCGCCTTGGTTTTACCAGGAAGCTTATTCTTTGAGCTTTTATTCTGCGTTCGTGTCATCTTCCACAGCGTGAATAAGGTAGGTAACAGCGTACCTCTCATGTTTGCAGCGTTGCTTATTTGCTTCGTACATGCGCAGGGGACTTAAAGAGCACATTGCATGTGTGCTTCAGTTCTAACGAGAAGAAATGACGCCTGGTCCCGCCAAAATAATGATATTTCAGTTTATTCAAGGTCCACAATACGCAATTTAACACACCCTACACAATGAGCAACAAATGCCCTAATAAGCAAAAAGTGCATACATACGTGCACTATGTTTTGCTTTTGTTCCGATAAATCAACCTTACATGTAACGTATCAAGACATGCGAATTGTAGTGATTGTAGCGCGACAGACAACTTAGCGATCTGCTCACGATAACGGGAAATATAGTAGGCACCGCGTGTTCACGAAGGAAACCGGCAACATGAATAATGATCCATGAAAATCCAGCAAGCACACTACTCCGAACCGTTGCCCCCGGTGTCTTATCTAGAAGAGAGGGCTCGCCAGGCGTACGCGTGTTTTGCTATTGCATCCTTGGAACGCCACATCGTTTTCCACGAGTACCGAGGCAAGCATTCCGCGTGAAATGTAGCTGCCTCGTGCCGTTGTCCGTTGAACACCGTAGGCCAACACGGTCACCAACGATGAAACGCACCTCGCAACTATCGCGCACACCAAAATCAAAATTCATCACCACAATAATTCACAGAAGAACGCATGCAAGTGCGAAACACCAGAACACCTGAGGGCATAGGCGTGCGCACAGGGGGGAGCAGGGGGGGGAGGGCGGCCGCCCCTCCAAATCACCTAAGAGGGGGGAGGGCGCAAAATCTGCCCCGTACAGTGACCCTTCTAGTCACCTAAGACTGGGGGGTGGGCGCAAAATCTGCCCCATACATTGACTCAGTAGGGTGGGGGGGGCGCAGCAGCGATGAACCTTCGCCCCCCCTGATGGGGAACCCTGCGCACGCCTATGCCTGAGGGGCGTGTCGCCACAGACGAACTTACGAGCGCGCCTTTCCATGCACCGCAAGGGCTTGCACTGAATGACAATGACGTGTGCCTCTCTTCAGGGGGCGCTAAGAAAAGGTTTTCGTAAGAAATAAACACTGTCGTACATTCTGGCACATTGCACCTACGTAATAATGTTCGGGAAATAAATGTAATTTGTAAAACATGAAGATCGCTTACGTTTGAATAAAACTTAGTTTTTTCGCTATTAGTGTTGTTCCCTCCAAACATAGTCGCGCTTCAATCGCGGCACCCATAACTCCCCTTGCTGGTGTCGTTGGCAATAGGTTCTGAACCGTTTTTCGCCCGAAGCTTCGCGACCTATTTGGATCGACCTTGGTACGTCCTTTGCCATCATGGAGGAAGGAATACTAAGGAGAGGCCCTATCGTATTTCAATGCATTGCGAAAAGTGTGGCGGAAGTGACGTCAGACTTATGGGGCAAACAAACCGGTATGGGGCAAACAAAACAGCAGACGCCCCGCGGCGTGCTCTCCACGGTGGTTAGCTTCTGCGCAGATTTGTAGTCCCGGCGTAAACTTAGCGCGTATTGTGCGGTTCGCACACAGTAAAATGTTGCAAGCAGACGTTTACCAGGCTGTTCGTGCGTGGCAGGCCCGAGCGCTGCGTGCTGAAATTCTTCGTGGAGCGTTTTGTGCAACAGTACAGAATACCGGTACATGCCGTGATCAAAAACGTTCAGCCCCTGCATCATCGTATTCGAACTCACCTAGCAGTGACTTACGCGTTCTGCTGGGCGTTAGGCTTTCCCTTTCTCGTAGCCCGATTTCCCGATCTGTTGCCGGATTAGCGGTTTCTTTGTATCGTGTAGATGGAGTGAGCGTAGTAGCTATTCGGCGCAACGCCAACCTATAGTTGACGTAACTTCACGTCGGAAAGAGGACACCGCTGTATTGTATAAGCGACCGTGCACGTAAAGTTTGTAATTCCAGTACGCACACAACAACAAGCACGCAGCGAGCGCACCGCACAATACATACATCACGTAGTCCGATAACAACAACATAACTTTATTGCCCTTTCGTTGAACGACACAGCCTCTAAAACGTACGATGCCTTCGGCGCATGTTATGTACGGCGCGTCAGACGCCAAAAACAAGAGTTCACGTGTGTTCTGAGTTGACACAATGAGTAAGAAGCAACAGAGCGCACATCCGAGAGCTTCGCATGCAAATACCATGCATTAGTGATCAGCAGTGAAGCGAACGTGTACGTACACATGAAAGTGACAGCCGGTACTTTCCGCAGTGCACGCGATTTGCACCGGGTATACGCAACCATACGCAACAGCTGGGCATTGCGTAGCTTTCCTAAAGAACACACACAAAGAGCAGCACGCGTGAATCGACTGCGCCGCGGCGCCACTTGCACGGCAAAAAAAAAAAAAAGGCTCGAATCGCGCATGCGCTTGCAAACGACACGGCGGAAATCGCGAAATGTTTCGAGGCTCCTTCGCTAGGAGGCGATGCGGGTGTTTGCGATGTGGAGGCTTCACGAATGTGACGTCAGGGCCTCTCCTTATTTTTCCTTCATCCATGTTTGCCATGCAAACGGCGAGCTATTTATATACACCATTTGCCGGTGGCGGTACACAAAGATCGGTGGTACATCAGCGTGTTTTCGTTATCACTAGAGAGATGGCGTGAAGGGCTCGAAGAGCGCGCTTTAAAGTTCGTCGGCCCTTGCGGACGAGCGCGCGCCTCTACAGGGCGTGGTCGCTCGTGCGCGGGCTTATCTCATGATCGCGGTGGTGTTTACGTCTTGTGCTCTCAGCGCAAGTTTGCGTTGAGAGCACGAAGGTCACTTCACTCACTGCAGCGGCCGCTTTTGCGAAAGGAGCGCGTTGCTCACACAGAAATAAGTTACATCTGTGACAGTTAGTTCGCGCTCATCCTGTGTATGTTCGTTCCGTGTGCCTTTTCTGCTTGAGCAGCGCGTTGCAAGTTTGGAGCTGCTTGCCGTTCTTCGCGTGACATTACCATTTGTTGCTGTAGCATTCATTCCTTCGCGCTTGGGGCGAAAGAATGCACAACAAACGCTCAACTACGTCTGTGAAGACACGTTTCACTTTCGTGTTATACCGATTCCTATGACAGAGGAATCAGCCATGTTTTTTTTTCATATTGAGGCTTGGGCAAAAGCCGCCACCTCGCGGTGTGTGGAAGCGTTGATGAAATTGCACTTCTCCTATTGGAAACGCGCCGAATGGGACGGTCGCTGGAACGGCGCGTTGCCGGAGCTAATTGCGGAGGCAACGAAGTTTTTTTTTTATTTTAAAGCTTGGTGGCACACATGTCACCGCCACGTTATAAAGGGGACTCTCATAGCATCCATCCATCCATCCATCCATCCATCCATCTTCATCGTGAGAAGCTTTTAGCGCAAAATACGACAGGGACACAGAGGGAGGGAACAACACCAGCGCTACTATCAACTGAAGGCTTTATTAGGCCAGAAGAAAACATATATACTCGGACTACGTCACCCGCGGCACATGCGCACGGTCAACGGTGCAAACCAAGGCACTATCTCTCCATACCTATCGTTAAACCCTTTCCTTTAGGAGCGAAACTTCTTTGTTAGAAATCGTTACTGACGGGTGACTGATGCAAGATGATCCCCTGATGTGTATGTGATAAGCCTCTGCCAGTTCTCGCGTGGTGCGATCACGGTGCTTAAATAAGGTGACCGTGTCAGAGAAGCGTGCTTCGCATCCACACTTCTAACAAAGATTTCTAACAAAGAAGTTTCGCTCCTAAAGGAAAGGGGTTAACGATAGGTATGGAGAGATAGTGCCTTGGTTTGCACCGTTGACCGTGCGCATGTGCCGCGGGTGACGTAGTCCGAGTATATATGTTTTCTTCTGGCCTAATAAAGCCTTCAGTTGATAGTAGCGCTGGTGTTGTTCCCTCCCTCTGTGTCCCTGTCGTATTTTGCGCTAAAAGCTTCTCACGATGAATATGTACCAACTAGCTCGACTTTCGGTCTTTCATACATCCATCCATCCATCCATTCATCCATCATCCATCCATCAAAGAGCACTGTGAGAGGAAAGTGTGAAAAATAAAAGGCGCGTTAATGTAGCCTACGTTATGTGTTTGGCCGTAGCTCCGTGGGCTAAACGCTCGCGAGCCGTCGTCGCGGACCGAGACGTCGTGAGTTTGACTCCTGTCAACGGAACTTGTTTTTTCTTTGATATCTGATCGCGTTCATTTTGCTGACGTACTTCCGTGACGGAAATACGTCATGAAAGTCTTGGTGGGCCCCGGCATAAAACACTTTCGCGTTCGAAAAATCTATACACGGAGGGATATGACACAAACAAAACTATGTCAGATGAAAAAGTAAAGAATGTTGTCATGTGCCAGAAAAAAAAAATGTCTGCACCGTGTGTACAGAACTCTCCTCAACGCTCCTTTTTAATTAGTATGCCCCATAAACACCGGTTTGGGAAGCAGCCAGCCCCTTGATAAACGTTCATTTCAGCGTTGTTCAGGCTGTGAACAAAATTTTTCAAAACGTTCTACACCGCTGAGGCGCGCAACTGGCCCGGTGCGGCGCTTCCGCGGGAGTTGATGCGAAAAATGGTGCCGCGCGAGAAGAATCGAGCAGAAAACGAGCGCGCGGAGGAGATTGTCGCTACTTTCCCATACTATGTTTCAGTAGTACCGTTCAGCACTGTGGGAGCTACAGGGCACCTCCTCCAATCAGGTGGGCGAGCACATCTAAATGTATCCTTCCGCGCCCTGTCGTCTGCTAGCGGCGAGGGCAGTAGCGGGAGCAGCGGGAGCTGCACGGAACACTGTGCAACTGCGCAGCGAGATCGGCTGTAATTGTGATAGCGGTAAACCTCGACACCGTGAAAGCACGCGTCTTCGAGATACTGGTAATCAGACATTTCAGGCATACGTTGCAGCGGCGCGCCATATACGGAAATTGACGGACTTGCCAAACTGAATACCAAAGCACCGCGCGATGTCAAATTCCGTATATGCGTGTCGATGGGATCGAGCTTGTGAACACCAGCATCGGTTCTCAATATGGAAAGGAAAGACGGCTCCCTTACTGTAATCTCTGTAAAGCTACCATGTTTGCGTGACAAAAAAGGCCTTCTCTTATGAAGTGCCGCTCGCGTTGCACAAAAAAATAAAGGCTGAGCACGACTGCGCGTAAGACACCGAGGTCGGGGTCGTCCTACAGCTTTTCTCGATCGCGGCCACCGTGAAACAGCTTTGGGTGACAGCACCGTGCCGTACTTCTCGCGCTCCGCTATCCACTTGTAGAGCGTTGCTACACGCAGCCGTTCTCTTAATCAGAGAGCTTGCATTTATGCCGCACTCGTTGTGCACCGTAGTAAACAGATTCAAAGCCAACTGCTTCGTTCCCTTGCCATAAAAGCGAACCCGAGAACGACATCACGAAGGTGAATCTGCTGCCGCCATCTTGCCTTAGGGTGAATCACTACCCAAGACTGGGTCCTCCTCCGCGGCGCTGTAGAGGCTGCAGCTGTGCCGGCTACACATTTAGGCAATGTCATACGAGTTGTTTGTACTTTATAGATGAAAACCTAATGCATTCGTTGCATTGTTTTTTCCGCCATTTGCGTGTTGTCACACGAACAAGCGAGAACTCTTTCTTCAGCATTATAGAGCCACAAAAATTGTTTTGTATAAAAAATGAGGCAAAATCGCCATACAAATCACAGTTGCAACACGCACAGAAGCCTTCAAGTAAAATGGTCATGAGGACAAGCAACGGGCTCTGAACACGGGCACTACATCTCGTTTCGCAACAATCTGCGCTCGAGGGTCGCGCAGCGTTGGCTCTGCTGCACGGAACTTACGAGAATAGATCTAGTAAAGTCACTTGATCAAGGGATTTGAACGCGGAGAAGACTACGAAGCGCGCGTTACCAAGGAGTCGGTGCGAGGTGAGACAAAGTCTATAGCCCTATGCTCACGTGCTACGTACACTGTAAAAACAGACCGTTATTTTTACGCCCAATATAGAGTAAAAACGGCCGTGTCGCCATCGTAAACGTAAACTGCGCTATTCTCACCGTATACCTCTCCGCGCGCATGCGCATTGGCTTTTAGGAGAGAAGAATGGTAAGAGTAAAGAGAAGGAGCGGCGTCATGCGCTCTCCTTTCCTTTCCCGCCGCTCATGCACGTGCGTGGAGGCTGCGACGAATGCTTGGCGCGCCGGCGCACCTTGTGTTACGGTCCACGCGAGAAACCGGGCATGCGCAGAGCGGCGCAGATACGGCAAGGAACAGACGGCTCGGCGCCCGATGCGTCACCAGTCTCGCCATTTTTGAAGGCTCTGCAATCGGTGCTGGTTTGGAAGCAGTTGGGCCAGGTTTTGTACACCCGTTGCAGGTACGTCGCATTCTTTTATCAAAACTTAATCGCGCAGTGACGCGTGCGAATGATATGTGTGCTCTGGAAGTATAAGAAAGCCATTTCGTTTGACTGGGCTGGATTTTGTGCACTAGCTCGCATTACTTTCTTGAATAGACGTCTTGCTTTGTGTTTGCACCGCATGCACTGCTGTATACTTCGCCTTGCATGGGTACGCACCGACCAAGTGCGCGATTATTTTTGTTGTATGTGCCAATGCAAGACAGCATGAATGTGAACCTTCGAGAGTTACAGTTATAAGGTGGCGTTTGTCCAGAAGCGGTACAACTTGTACCGGCCACAGACAGCACGCCGTCAATATTCGCTACATTCAACAGGTATGTAGTTATTTTCAACGGCGCGCTGCGTGCCAGCAGTGTAAATCGGTTTGAAATTCGCACTTTTGCGCACTTTTGGTGCGCTGCAGTTTGGAGTTCGCGCTGTTTCCATCACGAAAAGCAGCCTGACACGGTACTAGTTACGGAAACACTTTTTTCTTCGTTGAAGTGCTGTAATATTTGTTGCTTCATGCTGTATAGTTATATTTAATAGCTGTTTCTGTATCAGCAGGTTAAGGAGGATTGAGTTTCCATGTGTGCGCGCTTTTGCTGCGCTACGGTTTCGAGTTCTGAACTTTCTTGCTTTGCGTTGACTTTCTGAGGCTGCAGTGAAAGAGCTCAGAAGCTGTCTTTCGCTTAGTACATATTCTGTTGCTTTTTAATGTTACAGCTCGCAGGGTGACTTTTCCGAACTGCATGCCCGTATGCCTAACTGTTGGATGCGTGTCGATTGGATATGTTTGTTGAAGTCATGCAGAGCAAGTTAGATGGTTGCAACTGTAATCTGTGACTTGAATAATTCATTGGTTTTGTATTTAACGTAGATTATCAAAATGCATTTGTATTTCAGCACTGGATGGTTGTATAGTTGCAAAATGTGCACCTCCTCTGTTAGCACACTAAACAGAGGAATATACGTTGCGTTTCTTCAAAGCTCCAAGATGTGACGAAAATTTATGAAATAAAAACTGATCTTATTTGAGGCCACTTAGCATCATTTTGTTGCAGTTGCATCAGCATATCATACAGGAGCTGTGTCAGTACGCACAACTTATTAGCACTAGTTTCATTTTTTCTGCATTTAATGGCACATACATGCTGCCATTAAAAATGGAACTGCTTCAACTATTAAGAATGTCATTTCATTGTCAGTGCTCTTAATCCTAGGTGGTGACCTGTGGAACCCAGAGGAGTACCTTCTTGCTGATCGCCACGTGTTGGGAGCGGCTAGAGAACGTCACTACATAATAATAATATCCGGGGTTTAACGTCCCAAAACCACGATCTGATTATGAGAGACGCGAGAACGTCACTACAGTATTCCGCATGTTACTCACCAGTTATTTTTCGTTTCATGCCTGTTATGCTGAAAGATTGTAGTCTACTCTGGAATTTGTTCAAAGGTGTGTATTTAAATCATTCTGGACAGCATTTTCTTCTCCTTTTTGTAGAAAAAGAGCTCCTAACACAAGCATTCTTTCTTTAATGTTGGTGTCAAGGGACCTGCAAAGATGGTGTCTCGTCCTTGCTGTGGCATCTCCTAGCATCCAACAGATTTTCTCTTGAAAAGACCTCCCAATAGTAGCCTGCTGTACCTATAGTGCTGGCACTTCAAAGCAGCTCTAAGGACACGTGATTATTGTCAGCGAAAATCACCTGTGTCTCTTTCTGACCATGAGGACGTTTGTCTGAAAGCAAAATACGTAACTGATCACGTAGCGCAAAATTTGACACTGGACAAGAGAGGGACGATCGCTACGTGATGCGCTACGTGATCAGTTATGCATTACCAACATGCCCAACTTCATACTCTTGTCATATTACGTGTTTTCTGTGAGAATTGTTCAAAAAGATTGTCCTCCTACTTGATTCAAGCTCTCCGATTTGATTCAAACTCATACTTCTATGAGGGGATGGTTCCCGTGACTTTAGTTTTGAAATAAGTGGCAGTAAAAGCCTGGCCACTGTCTGTGATCCACATCCACAATTATTGCAGTGCACCTGTGAGATGGCCGGTAATGGTGACGTTTCCACTACACATTTGTCTTTTCTAGCGTACAAAAACTCAATTTTTAGTAACAAAACGATCTCAGGGCGCATTAATTTGCCATTGAACGCCAGCTTTTTGCCCTGAGTGCCTTATTTGAAGCTCCCAGTTATCATCAGTGTTCCATAGTTAAAGCACCCAACTTCTGTACTTTCTATTTCATTCTCGATGCTCATTCTCAGCGTGGGCTGAAACAAAAATGAGGTCTTTACAATAGTCGCATAACCCACATATCAAGGGGTGTATTAGTGTATAAATATATACATGTCCTGAATGCTATCTCCTAGGCTGTTGCAGTACAGAGACGTCTTTTTTTACATAATGATTATGCCTTTATTGAGGGGTGTCGGGGGTTTAACGTCCCAGTGACGTCCCACCATCATGTAGCACTTCTGCTTAAGGTCTTTTCATCTTCAAATTCAAGTTGGCAGATGGTGCCAGTGAGCGTGCGTGCAACTAGTCAGCAACGTGGCAAGAGTGTAATGCTGCCGCGGATGACAAAAATTTATTGGTGCAAAGGCAACTTTGCCCAAAGAGGACCATGGCTCATGTTATGTTTCTGAACTCAAGGTGAAATATAAAACCTATTTTCCAAGTGTTCCCAGATATACCGCAGATATGCCGAGCAGCAGGCCAAGGGAAGCTTGTACCCGTTGCATAACTGGCGGACGCCCAGCCGCACTGGGGATCGAACCTCGCCCCATCCGCATGTGAGGGAGATGCTTTAATCACTATACCACTACTGCAGCATAAAATCAATACTAGTACAGTGAAACTTTGCTGAAGATTAGTGCTTAACATTTATGCTAGATTGGGTGATTTCTAAGAAGGAGCAATATCTGTATAAACAACATTTATGGATAGCCTTGAGACACAAAATTTCAACATTTAAAACCTGCATACCTTTCGGAATGTATTTGGGAAATTACTACGAATCTGGGTACAAGCTCATGAGCAGCTTCATTACTGCAATATTTAGCATTGTTTCTTCCTGCTTTTAGTACAGGGCACTTTTGGTATTAACCTAGATCATGGAAGCAAGGCTGACAAAAAAGCAAGGAAAGACAACCCAAAAGTCCTCAGTTTGACAAAACATTCATGGATTCTGAATGGAATATTTAGGTGAGTAGCACAATTCCTGGCTGCATTTCCTTGAGGTAGAAGTATTGAATACAACGGACCATAGTAGTTGTCTATCCTACTACTACAGCAAACGAACTTCACATGTTAAACCTTCTGGCTAAAGTCTAGCTTTAAAAGTGAACAAAAATAAAGCCAACTATCTAAACACATTTTTTGGGCAGCTAGGTTCGCTCTATGCCCGAGTAGCTTGTGCTGGAGATGCCACTTGTGCATTTTCTAGGAGTTCTGTATGGATGTACAATGTTGAAAATACAGACTAGCCTAAAACTATTTTGCTGGTCAATGTTGCTATGAAGACAACTCCAGTTAAAGAGAGGGAACTGTTGGCTTAGAGCAACATAGAAACCGTGAGGGATAAACTAATTAAGCCTGTGCCATTTTGTTCTCGGACATTCTCCTTATAGCTTTTCTACTGTTAGATTACTGAGGGGCGCATTGATTACTTTGTCATCTGGATAGCTTTTCTAGCCGCATTAGTTTTGTACATGTTATTGAGAAATTTAATTTCACACAGTCTTGTTAGCGTCGTCCACCTACTTCGATTTCATTACACTCATCAGAACTTGACAGTAGTTGATGTACAGTGTCTGAGAGCAGCTGCGTTACCTGTTTAGAAGGCAAGATGTTTTGTGGGCTTCATGCAATGTAAATAGGCGGTCATCGTTTTGCAACTAGACTGTAGATGAGGCATATGTCAAATATCTATTGTGACTGCGCCCCAAGCTAAGTTCCCCTTGAAAAAGTGGGAAAATTGCAATTAGCAAAAGTGTCAGCTATAGAGCGACTACCTATGCAATGGTATTCACTGTATACTTACAGGAGGCATCAGAGAAATGGAATTCGAGAGTTTTTAAATAAAAATTTATAGTGAAGCTTTGAGGGATATGAAATTTTGTGATGATAACGTTTTAATATTTGAATCACGAGACAACTTCAGAGGATGATGGAGAAACAAAAAAACGAGAAGCACTAGGGTGGTCCTAACAAGGAGTTGGAAGAAAACCTAATGTTCAACTGGTAAGGAATAGAACATCAGTTAACGCTAAGACATGAAAGAATAGAACTGATAAATAAATTCATTTGATTTGGCCATGGAGTTACCATTAAGCCAATAAGAGTGAAATAATAAAGAAGCTAGGAATCGCGTGAAATACACTTCGCTGGTACTCATAGTCGCGGCTTTCCAGTATCTGGAAGGACGAAAGCTTGCAAAAGCTATATCTTACCACTACTGAACTATATAGGACAGGCTAATAGATGCTTTCGAGATTAAATGAAAGATTAACATGAAAGCGCCGGAAGAGAACCAAATAAACTGTGAAATAAATGCTGGCAATGATATAGTCGTTGAAAGCAAGAAAAATATATGAATGGGCAGCGCATTAAGTGTAAAAAATAAACAGATCGTCACTTTGGATGAAGGTGTGGATTCGAAGCAACAGCAGTGTTGTAGTGGAGACATGACGGGCACGGCAAGCTGAAATTATGGAATCTAGAGCGCTGAGGCTGGTGCAGTTACTTGGTAACGGTTCGTAGAAGGAAAGTTGGAGATGCCTTGTTTCATAGCGGACATGTTAAGGCTGATGATAGAAGTAAAGCACAGGCTGAGGTACTCAGACAACTGTCTCTTTATAACCGATTGATTATTTCATAAAAAGGTGCCGTGAGAAGATCAATGTCTGAAATCACTGTACTCTTTCAATTGTATATTCTGCTGTGGCCGCTCATAATATACTAACAGCCTGAGTACTGTAATTTAAACCTCCATAACCTAAAAGTGCCATCGTAGGGAGTGTTATATTGTCTCTCCACGAAGAGCACAATATTGTATTGTCTTACGCTCTTTTGTTTCTTTTTTGCAGATTTGTGAAGACTTAAATAAGTAGAAGATGGATCAAACTGCTACAAGGAGATTATGATAATCTTATTTCTTTTGCCTCGAATGAACATGTGCCAAATGCAGAATCCAGGTGCGTGGAGAACTTTAATAAATAACAGTATTGCCCATTTCCACCGCATTGTCTTCCTGTCAGCATATTTACACTTCACATTTTAAAGCAGTGCCCCAATCCAAGCATGCATTTTTTATGCTTTGTCTGAGTGCCATAGGTGCCTGCATAGTTGAAAAACAGCAGCGCTGCAACTGAGTAAATCAGGTCGAATGAATTTCACACCATGAAGTAGTTTGGCCATTGAAGATCGAGAATATCTTTTGTGTACATTACAAATAACCTAAGTCGACAAATATGCATGACTTCCTTTCCAGTAGTATGGGTAGACAGTGACCTATACGTAAAAGGAACGTAAGTCTTCATTTTGCACTGCTAATCTAGAAAACCAGCAAAATTTCATTGTGCTCATTTTACAGGGCCTGCCATATATTACGGCTTAAAGGTTAGAAAGTCAGAAAATGTTGGTATGCATGTTTCACAGTGCACTCCATGTTTTACAGTCGGCTACAACATGAGAAAACGTTGCTGCTGAGGTTTTGCACACCATTGTGTAGTGAAGAATTTACACACCACCGTGTTTTACACACCACTGTGTAAGGATAAATAACGATGAATATACCGTGTAACCACCGTATATTTAACGGCTTAAACACTAGAAAACACAAAATTGGCGCAACGTAGATTTTACGGGTTGTGGTCTATTTTACTGGAAAAGTACTGTGGAGTGAAAAAACAGTGGCTAAATTTTTTCTACACGATATCATTATATAGACGGCATGCATACCGTAAACTTGAAATACGGGTCACAATTTTTTTACGGTAAAAGCTTGGCAGCATCAGCTGCCAGTACTTTCACCGTAAAAACTACGGTGAATTTTTTACAGTGTACCCAACAACCTCCCTAGGGCGAACCAACCACCATCGAATTAATTTTCATTAATTATCCGTGGGGTTAATTCGGTCTTCCTCCACAACGATCGCAGAGGGAGGTCCGCACCGCCAGGTGCTCAGAGCAATTATATTCATCAATTATCTTGACAGTTATTGGGCCCTTATCTGAAGTAAACTCAGCTTGAACCATTGCCTAGTTTTTTTTTATGTTATTCAGACAGCCCGCCTTTCGATGGAGGCGAAATGCTAGAGGTCTGTGTACTGTGCGATGTCAGTGCACGTCGAAATTGCCGGAGCCCTCCACTACGTTCACTTTTTTAGCGCACTAAACGAACAGGGATCAAAAACAACGACGGAGTGCCGCATAGTACTATCGTGGTTTTGGCACACCGAGATATTATTTTCAGGCACAGCCAGCCATCTCAACGAAACGGATAACGTAATACCGCTATAACATTACTTACGGCATAATATACTTTTACACTCTAGCGCCCCTCGACCGCGCTGCAGATGTGAGAGCGTAGTATCTCTGGCCATGAAACTGGCGCTCGAGCGCTGACGTTGCAACTCACAGTTGGACCATAACGAGTTACTCGCTTCGCTTAACATCGATTCCCACAGGGCGTGGCAACTTTTTTCCCACCTCATTGTATATTTCCATATGGGCTCATCCGTGAAAACGAACCCTTAGGAATTGCCCACGCTCAGAAGCTTGACGCGTTTCGATTTCGCCACAACGCATGAGCCCCACCAGCTGCACGCGATTCTCATGCAACAAAGATTTGCGCAACGCTTCGCACCACCATAACCAGCCTCCTACCGCCCGAATTTTGATCGCCATTTTGTCGGATGATGTAGAAGGTAAGTATGCACGACTCAAATGAGGATACCTGCTTTCCGAGTACGGCCGGATCCTCCTTGGAGCCGCCACCTTTGCTGCTGTCGGTGATGTAGAAGGGGTGATAGCGTGCAGAGTTGCTTGCATCCACGCCTCCCTCGACTACGAACGTGTACGCCTTGCCGCGCTGTACGTGCAGCACTGGAATCAGCTCCTCGTTGATCCACCACGAAATGCCCCATCCAGATTGGCCGGTGACCTTTTCGTAGCCGCGGCTGCCGCCTGTTGGCCCAATCTGGGCGCGGAACGTAGTTACGTTGAAATTCTTCCAGATGTTGCGTCCGCCGAACACAGCACGGCCCTCGGCAGGCGCTGGCAACACGGGTGCAAGGGGTGGACAGTGACGCTGGGCATTTCTGTTGAACTGCAGGAACGTGTCATCTGCAACACGTTTTCAATAGTGAAATGCTGGCCCCACATAATGCGGCAACAGGTAAAAAAACTATAAACACTTATTCTCTCCTAATCAGATCGGCTAGTAAACACAACTGAGTGTTCTTCGGTGCCTAGCAAGCCAACTGAGCGAAATAGCTATAGCGTTACTTCATGGTTAATTGAGAGAAACGATAGGCACGCTGATTGGCGGATTTCCTTTTTCGAGTTTTTTAACACGAAAGTTTTTTACTCCGGGTTCCACAAAAATTTTAGTGACTTATTTCCGTCACGGATATGACGCTGATGAAAGGGACGCTAACGAACGAGAAAGAAAAAACTGCAAGAAAAAGTACCCCCGCCGGGAGTCGAACCTACGCCTTCTTGGCCACGACGATAAGCACCCGGCGCTCTACCGACAAAGCTACCACGGCATATGGACGGTACTCCACAAACGCACCTTATATCTCTCGCACGTTTTCTCTCGCACGGTGCTAGCTCTGTTGCCGGGGCTAGGCGGGGCGGGTTGGTGCCGCCGTCTGTGAGCGGCGAAGTGAAGCAATGCGGCATATCACTTACTGGCGCCGATAGAGAAGGATTCTGTGACGACACGCCGGCTGGCGATATCGAAGGCCACGGTTAAAGCGTCTCGATGCCAGCGGAAAACACTGGCCGCTCTAGCATCTAGGAGTCGCCCTAGACGCAGTTACGTTCTTTGCCGTTCCCTTCGTGTTAGCGTGTGACGGCTCGTTGTTGGAGTAGTGCAGCTTCCACATGCACCGACGGCGTTTCCCCGCAACCGACTGCTTCGAGTGCGATAGCACCGACTAATACAACTACTGCAGCGAGTGCTGCAGAAAGGCAGCGATGTCGATGGACGAATCGAATGTCGTACCTTGGTGAAGCGAGAAAGAGGCCAGCGGGACGTGGAAGGACTGCGCGCGTTCGGGGCTCAAGCTACGAACCTCTGCCTACCGTGTTGCTGAAGCGCAGCGTGGTAGTGTATGCATGAGCACAGGCATAGGTTACCCTATTACTCGGGAGCGTACATCATATCCTTTCTCTCCTTAATTGACGACGCTTTGATGAAGTGCATATCGAGTACCAGTGTTTGTTATGCACTTGATGATGTCACGTTTGCGCGGGATTCACGATACGCTGTGTCCAGGTATATGTTAAAAGCTTCAGCTACCACAACGGTTAAAACATGATCATGGGCGTTAGTTGTCGCGATGGAGGGGTACCAAACCGCAGGGGGTACCAAACCGCAGGAAAACCGCGCAGATGCTGGCCCAAAGTCACGCCAGCCGTACCACCTGCGGAAATGCACTTAAGGAGCCCATCTTGCCCAATCCAGACTTGATCCCTTACCTGAACGAAGAACTGCAGTGCGTTCCTGAAGCGCACGCAAACGGTAAACCACGCCGCCGGTACCAAAGCAAACTTCCTCCCACTAACCTGCACTTTAATCCATACGATGATAGTGGTATGAGAATCGAAAATGGCTGCTAAGGTGCGCATGACCGGAAGTGGCAAAAGACCCTCTTGGCCATAAATACCCTCTAACTTTTTGCAGATGATTGCGTGATTAGCGCCCCATTCACAAGATATCAGATTTCATAGACTTGAGTCTAACCAATAGAACAGACTTTTGGGCTAGTTGGTTGGTTAAGTTCATTGAAGCCATAGCGCCGATAAGACAGGGACCACAGAAAGAGGACGGGACGTGCGTTACTCACAACTGAGTAGCGCACGTCCCGGGCAGATGCCTGAATTATAGGCTCAGTGAACACAAACAGAAGCCTGACTGTTACCGACTGGCAGATAGATGCCTGAATGATAGGCTCAGAGAACACAAACAGAAGCCTAACTGTTACCGACTGGCAGATAGATGCCTGAATGATAGGCTCAAAGAACACAAACAGAAGCTTAACTGTTACCGACTGGCAGATAGATGCCTGAATGATAGGCTCAGAGAACACAAACAGAAGCCTAACTGTTACCGACTGGCAGATAGATGCCTGAATGATAGGCTCAGAGAACACAAACAGAAGCCTAACTGTTACCGACTGGCAGATAGATGCCTGAATGATAGGCTCAGAGAACACAAACAGAAGCCTAACTGTTACCGACTGGCAGATAGATGCCTGAATGATAGGCTCAGAGAACACAAACAGAAGCCTAACTGTTACCGACTGGCAGATAGATGCCTGAATGATAGGCTCAGAGAACACAAACAGAAGCCTAACTGTTACCGACTGGCAGATAGATGCCTGAATGATAGGCTCAGAGAACACAAACAGAAGCCTAACTGTTACCGACTGGCAGATAGATGCCTGAATGATAGGCTCAGAGAACACAAACAGAATCCTAACTGTTACCGACTGGCAGATAGATGCCTGAATGATAGGCTCAGAGAACACAAACAGAAGCCTAACTGTTACCGACTGGCAGATAGATGCCTGAATGATAGGCTCAGAGAACACAAACAGAAGCCTGACTGTTACCGACTGGCAGATAGATGCCTGAATGATAGGCTCAGAGAACACAAACAGAAGCTTAACTGTTACCGACTGGCAGATAGGTGCCTGAATGATAGGCTCAGAGAACACAAACAGAAGCCTAACTGTTACCGACTGGCAGATAGATGCCTGAATGATAGGCTCAGAGAACACAAATAGAAGCTTAACTGTTACCGCGACGGGCATGTATCAGTGTATTATAATGACTGCGGCTGCCGACCTTTGTTCAGTGAGTGTGTAGTTCTGTATAGGAACTTTGATAAGGATACGCGGGAGATTGTCGAAGCCTGGTTGATTGCTAAAGAAGATACTAGTTGTGTAGTGCACCCTCGATTTCTGTTAGTGCAAAGGAAATTGCGTATCTGGATGATGCAGGCTTGCGCGTGTGATACGGTTTTGTGGTGATGGCTGTGGTTTCTTCATTGCTGTATAAGTACATGTATTCCGAAATAAAGATTCAGTTGTGAGTAGCGCACGTCCCGTCCTCTTTCTGTGGTCCCTGTCTTATCGGCGCTATGGCTTCATTGAGTCTAACCTTCATATAATAGAAATGTGCTGTTACAAATGGTGAATGTCCTGAAACGCAAACAAAACATCCTTGTGTTTGATCTAAATGATTTTCGCGCAGCTTGTGGAGCAGATAAAAACCCGCTTTGGAGCATCACAGCAGCCTTTTGGAGCAGTTACGAATCACACAATTTCAAACGAAAATATGTATGTCTCTAATGTGGAGCAGTTGCACCATGTTTAATAGAGCGGATATACGCACGCATTCATGAACATTTATTAATAAAATTCCAGAAGATAAATTAACTTACTGCTCATCGTTATCTTGCGCCCAACTTTTTTTTTCTTCAGTCCCATGACCGTCGGTATCCTGGGATTGGCCCGCAATGCACTTATTTCTAATTGAATAAGGCTCTCTCCTAAGGAAGCGCAAGCAGCGTAAATATTCCCCACAATTTTTTTACTGTAAAAAAACTATTCTGATGCCTTTCGTGCTTTCAGTGCAACCTAGGCCTATGATGTATGTTAAAATAAATGCTGTCGTGCTTCATGAAGAGAATCGTTGGGCTGCTGTTTTGTGGACAAAATACAGGGTTTAATAAATAACTGGTCCTTTGTGCCTGAAATATTCGCTGTGTTTAACGATATTTGTGGTAATGGAAGGCAGGTTCGTATCTCATTATAGAAGTTATTTAACGACAGCTTTCGGCGCAGTCGAGAAGGCACCAACAGACGTACGCAGCGACTCCGTGTCTTAGTAAAGTTCCGCAGGCGACTGTCCCGGTGGGTAACGTTGATAAATCCTGACCGTAGTATCGCATTAAAACAAGCACTCTGCATGGCCTCTTCCTGAAATTAATTAGAACGAGCAGCACTACCAATTTTAATGAACAAGCAAAAACCATAACAGTCTGTTCAAGCACATACACGTACTGCTCACTGTAATTAATGATCAAGTAAAAGGCATGCATGCTATAAAAAACCTATAATTGCGCCAATTATTACTTCTCTCTAACTTGACAACAGTTAGAAACTATATTTACTGGATTTAATAATGCTATGTATGCTGCAGAACAAGGTAGTTGTAGAAAACTGTTTTTTACGTAGTATGGAGTAGTTGGCATTGCTCAGCAGGAGTCCACCCTGCCCCCCCCCCCCCTTTGGGCAAGAAACAGTAGCATCCAGAATGACCGCTCAATTGGTTCCATAGTCCTGTACAACTTTAGAAGGCGGAGGCGGATGCACACAAGCCTGCACCAATGAACGCGTACTCTACGTTGACGTCATTAACCAGACGGACTCTGATGTCAGAGAGCGCGGCCGAGAACATGAGTGGGACTATTTCTTTATTCGTGGAGCCAATGGGCTGCCGCGCGCCTAGGCTGCGCCTCTTTCGAATTGTAGCCGACTATAGGCACGTAGTACACTTACGGACATAGACTTAAAGTTTGATCGATCAAATGTTATATCGAGTGCCTGCTGTATTGGTTTTCTCTGAAAGGCTGCTAAACAGACATCTTGACTCACGCATGGCGCGAATTATGGGATTTTTGGCGAAATGTAGCTGGTTTCACCACTTGGCGCAGTTTGCCGCAACAGGAGCAGCTATCATATTTGCACGAGGCTCACTCCACGAGCGGGGACGCGACGCCTCTCCACCAGTGTAACGCCCAAAGACTCTCCGACACAGCGGCGCCCAAGGCAGCCACGGAATGACTTCCTTGGGCCCACATTCCGACAGTGGCGGAATCCCCGCCAGAGCGATCACGTGCCAGCGTTGCTATCGGCTACCACACAAAGGAGTTTCACCGAGCGCACGATCAACAAGTCGCCTGCAAAGGGCCATTTCGTTGGAGGCCAGTGAGCGTCTGCTGGCGGCGACATAGCGCACGCCTGAAGGTCGCTGAAGAGGAGAGCGGGCCGTCATGGGCGGCCGGCGACGTACACTCTCGCTGCCGGGAGCATGGCTCCCGCGGGAAACAAGGCCCGGCGCCGTGAAGCCACGGCGGTGCCCGGCGATCAAGCTGCGCGGCATCGCCACAGAGCACTAACGCCGGACGAGGCGCAAAGCGGCTTTGATCCCCGCAAGAGATGTCTGCCGAGGCGTCTAGCTCGCGTTGTGATCGCGGAGGTGACGACTGGTGCTGTGGAATGTCGAAGGACGAATGCCAACGTAAAAACCACGCAACTCGATTAGCAGCAGCGGGCGTTCGTCTGGGTGGCGAAACAGGCCGTGCAGCCACCGATGGTGCCGCTGTGGTATCGCACACGCAGTGTAGCCATGCTACGCCGGGCTGGCCGAGGCGGAAATGTGCCAAGAGCGTACTCAGTGGTCGCACCAGGCTCGCATTGTTTGAAACGCATCAACTAAAACTAATCACTCAGTGGAGATCGCAGAGGCACAGAGCATGAAATCCTTATTGCGAGGGGAGACGTGCACATTTCATTTAATTCAATATCAGCAACATTAGAATCGCTGAGAATTCCCTACCTATCACAAAATCTGCCAATTCTGCTGGTGATATCCCGCAGAGGTAACAATTCTAAATGAACCAAGTTACTACTAGCCTTGCAACTAGTCATGCACTTGGGGAAACATAATAAAGGGGAAATATATATGAAATGGCTTCACTCGTCTTGACAGAGCTCATGGAACCGAAACGAACCTCTCGTAACCACCATGGTGTGGTAGAGCACAGTGTCCGGCTGGTCCATGTTGGTGGGACCTTGGGCAGCAACCACCGCTACACGGCCCGTGGTTGCAATTGTCTTGTCATTGCTGTCAGCTGCACAAACAGAGCAAACCGGACTCACATATATTCGTAGATGGCCCGCCACTCTTTTAAAGTGTCGTGCCAGCAGTCACGTGCCCATGTAGATTTTGTAGGTCCATGATCGGAGCAGGATGCGCTAAAACAGCCATACCATGTAAGGTCAAGCTTCGTAATATACACATCATCTGCGTTTGCAAAATCCCCTACACAGATCATCACCGCTCAATAGGTGCAACGCATTGTTTGTGAGTATTACAATAATCTACAGACCTAATAAACACTCAGCGAGGAGTAAGCGCGGCCCGAAATTGATAGCCGACACTCTGGGCGCGTGGCTGCCTGCGCTTGTCGCAGTGGTGAGCTGCAGATGGAGTGCGTCTTGTGGGTCATCGTAGCGAGCGTCGCTTATGTCGCAGCAGAGCTGTCGGTTAGTAGGCAATCACAATCATTGGGGTCTTATGTCCCAAAACTACGATGAGGGGCGAGTAGAAGAGGGCTCCAGAAATTTTGACCATCCGGTGTTCATTAACGTGCGCCTAAATTAAGTACACGGGCCTCAAGTATTTCGCCTCCACCGAAATGCGGCCGCTACGGCCGGAATTCGATCCCGCGACCTTCGGGTCAGCAGTCGAGCACCATAACCACTGGACCACCCGCGGGTCAACTACGGCGGTAACGGAAGCCTTAAAATGGCGAACGTTGTGCTTGACAATTATGGGAGATAGACTGAAGAGCGTGGTGGGATAACATGTCAAACAAGGAAGGTGGCATAGTGCTGGGAGACTAGGAATCGCAAGTGAAAGTTGACAGATTTGTCAAATGAAAGTTGGCATTTGAGGCAAGATCAGCATCGATATCATTCTGGACGTCAAATCGCTTTCACGTTTGAGCTAGTCAAGCTGCAGCTAGTCAAGCAGCTTCCCAGATTTTTCTCCCAGCCTCCCTCATCTTCTTGATGAAAAACTAACCCAACAAACCACAAGCCTCCAGAAATTTCCCCAAAAAATGTTCTAGTGGGACATATTCGACCTCCCAGGAACAACTCCATAGCGCCAAAAAACGCCCCAAAAACGTTTAAGAAACATGGAATTCCCAATTAAGTTGTCTTGCAGGGACCTACCGATAAGCTTTCTCGTTAATTTCCTGGCTCCTGTTCACAATGACCAAGTGGTTCTTTCTGCGTAGCATTTCAATATCCAAAGAGCCAAACTTCATGCACCTAAACCAATGCGGAAGCCAGGGTCGGCAGTAGCACACCGGTGAACACCGATGTGCCACTCCCGCCCTTGGCTACACCGCTGGATTTAAGCGCACGAAATTTGGTTGACGTGAGCATTTACACATTCAAACGCCACACACAAAACTCCGGTTCGTTGTACTAATGCATGTTTGTCAAATGTCTGAAACTAAACAAGGTTTACTTTGAAAATTGATTACACTCATTGCGAAAATATATTTTAATAAAATACCCAGGCCCTTGAGAGTTGGAATAAATAACTATGTAAATACAGGAACGATTAATTTTCAGCTCATCCTGTACAATCTAGCCCGAGTAGAAGAATCTGCATTGCAGGGCTTGCCTTCTAGCTCCGATTTTCGAATATCTGAAAAAACAGCAGAACCAGAGAGAACAAACTTCAGGCACCTACAGCGTTGCTGACACACTCTTCTGCGTGGGCCTCAAAACTCATGGGCCGCTTGCCACATAGAGAAGGAATATGCATGAGTACAGCTCACGTAAAGTGACCTCAGTCCGAGCACACTTTTCTTTAAAAACGGTGTTGTAAAAGCAAACGCCTCACTTCATTGTGTACCACAGCCTAATCGCAATGGAAAGACACAAGACAGCCACGATAGTCGTTGCGAGTGCAGCGAGCGTCAGGTTTTTCTTGCCCACTTTTTTTCTTTCGAGTGCGCTGCTTGACTCGCGCGATGTGATGATAGCTCCTCTTAATTATTAAGGTGCGCAACTACGTGAGACAAGAACAGAAGTTATGAACGTTGACTGCTATGCGGTTTACATTTATTTTTGTGCCATATTTCACCACAATAAATACGAGTCAGTACTGCTGTTGCATGGGGGCCTTGTTGGTGTATCATACAAAATGTGAGACGTAGCGCACCTTACGCAGAAGCACACACGCAGTGCCAGGTTTGGAAAACGGGTTGGTTTAAGCACAGGGCGTTTTTTTAAACTGCGAAGCTGCCTAAGCTAGCCGTAATTTGTGGGGCCTATCAGAAATTGGCCGCTGGCCACTAAGGAGGCAACGCCCAAGAAATGTTTCATTAGGAGAGAGAAGTAGTGATAATAAACACATAAAAAGATAGAAAGACAGAGAAAGATGTAGAAAACAAATGGAAAGATCAAGAGAGAAAGGAAGAACGAGAGATAGGGAAGGAAGAGAGATAAAAAGAGCGAGAAAGACGTTGAAAGGAAGAGAGATACAAAATTGAGATAGAACAAAGGAAAATAAAGAGAAAAAAGAAAGAAAATAAGATTGAAGGCCACCCAGGCTTGGCACGACCAGTGCGAAGCTGCCACACTCGGCAACGGCTGCAGCCCGCAGCGACGGAACGCCAACGTGCGCGTACATCTGTGAGAGGTGCGAACGCTCGGCTCTGCAGTGTGGACATCGTGGCTAACCGAAAGAAGCCTAGCAGCAACCAGATCAGAATCGTGCAGTTTGGCTGTTTCAGCCTTGCGCGACTTAGTGCGAGCTCCGCCGATTTTGTTTTTATACAATAGAGATTTTTTAAATAAAAATGCTATGACAGTCGGGCCCCTGTCGTTTTCGCAAACGACCTCTACGCTGAGGCGGAAAAACTTTGCCGCACCTAAAGTTATATTCAAACGAGTAATCATTGCTTTTTAATTATTACCTGTGGGGCCGCTGTTAGTATAAATGAGTTGTAGAGCGTGACAATTTATGACATGCCCATTTAAAAAAAATGCGGAGAGCGCACGTAATGTCAGATAATTATCACCGATCTAGGCGAAACCGGAATGGAGCGCACCAGGCGCCAGTCTTTCCTGTCACGTCATACCGGAAGCTCGCGTGGCATTTTTTGAAAAAAAAAGGCGCGTCGCAGCAGTAAATGGTCAGGATGCATACATGCTGCAACAAACATGTACTTGGAATAGTGAAAAAGTTTTTTATGGCCTATGGGCTCATAATTACAGGTACGTGATGCGCGACCTGACGCATTTACAAGGAAGATAACGAACGGTAAGCACCATCTGTCGTTTGCTTGCGCTTCTATACTACACCTCTTGCTGTACATCAGCGCGACTATCCATGGCTATACATATTGCACCCCCACTGAGCGAAGCAGCGCTGCTCGACAGACAACGCTGAGAGCACTGCACCCCGTGTACGTAGGCTAGGAATTATCAGCCTTCCAACTCGACGCTGAGCGTAGTGGGCGAGCATGAAATGAGAAAAATGAATGATCAAACGGAAGAGCTTTCATGCGCAATGCGAATATGCGCGGGGAGCTGTCCCGTATCCGAACATGAAGTGTCAGTCACATGAAGGCTACCGTTATATTCTTTTCCCGTTTATATTCCGATACGACACGCCTTAGTCTATATAAAATTATGTTAAAAGCTTTCTCGCACGTAAGAACCAAACGAGATGCGAGAAGAATGTTCTTAGCACATGTGGATAAGATTTGTCGTTCCGGAACAAAGCTCAAGGCGAGACGGTATTTATTTCTATTGCTATGTTCTCAAACAAACGAATTATGTCACGAATCATCTCAAAACGGGTTCTTATGTTAGGTTTTCGTCGCGCCCGCGTTTGCTTCCGACTCGTCGTAGTCAAAGCAGCGGTGAACGTTTGCGCTCGCACGCACTTACGCCGCTTCCACGCGCAACACAAATATCCGAATGCAACTTAGTCGCATCGAGATGGCCGTACATACAGCGATGAAAAGCCACAAAAATCCTGTGATCTTGACGATGCTTTCTGCACTGCCGCACGAATCCACAGAACACACAACGGAACACAGAAACCGAACAAAAAAGCGCGGCTGCACAGCGGATGAAGGCAGCGCTGCAAAGTTCACAAAGACGGCAGACAACACAGACGAAGCTCGTCACCAAGCGCGCATGCTTCATTTTTTTTTCACGCAAGTATTTTGCTCCCACAAAGGCACTTCGGGGATCAGTGTGGGCTGTTGATGGTGTTCTTGTGAAAATTGTTGGTCCCGCAATGACTTTTTGGAGCTCTTTTTGGTGCTTAGTAATTTTTAGTTGTTAGTGTATATCAAGAGAAAACGATTTGGCAATTTTTTGTAAAAATAAAAGTGGGGTCTCTGTGGAAATCTATCCAGAAGACGAGGCGTGGTACAATCATCACTAGGATCGATTGAGTCTTCGAATAAAAAAGAGGTCGATGGCGGGGGCTTGTCCTTTTCTCTACACTTTGGTGCCGGGAGAAAGGCCCTTCAGAGGTGAGACCGAGCGGCTTTCTCGACCGCATCTCTAGCCTGGAGGACTTTCGTGACGCCGCTGTTGGTTGAAGCTGATGTGCAAGGCCTAACCGTTCTCGTGACCTAGATCAGGAAGAATGACATCCCGTCAATGCCCGCATCTCCCTCGTGCGAAATTGCGACAGCTACCACGTTGACGCCTACTTCACCTCGCAACACTGCCGGCCAGTGATTTCTTACGTTGCCGACACTGGACCGGGTCATGGAGGCCCTATTCGAAATGTGGAGTCAAGTACACAAGGCCGTCACGCAAATCATCGCAATCATCGAAAGTATTTTGCACGTGGAGCGCCCATCAGTAAGTGAGTTGAGGAACATTAACCGAATTTTCATTGAGCACTACGAGTTTCTCGGAGGAATTGATTAGGAGATGAAGACACAGTTGATATCAATCATTTGGAAGCTGAGATGAAAGAAGCCGACGTTTACGTGCATAAGATTATTCTAGCAAAGGTTCGAGCAGAATAAAAGATTGCAGACGCATTAAAGGCTCGGCAAGCCCGCTTGGAGACCATAAGGCAAAGGACCGAAGTACAAGCGAAAGTACACTCTTCGTCTCTGGCGCCGCCAATGCTTATTCAATAGCAATCTTGTCGGACAGAAGCCTCACGACAAAAAAATTGCACCATCTCCCGCTAAAGGGGACCATGAGGCAATGCGAAGCCGGAGCACTTGCACGATCGCGTTCCGTTGGCGTTCGTTGGGCATGCTACCGACCTGGTGTCGTGGAACGCGAAGAGGAACGCTACGCGCGTCGTGTCTTCCCTCTAGCCTGGCCGTTAATTCTCACAGGGCGAGCGGGGAACGCGCTCGACAGGCGCGCGAGAGGGGGGAGCGTAGGAGAGGAGAGAGAGAGGGAGGGGACGCGCATGCGCTGGCGCTCGTCGTGGCGTTGCGCAGGAGAGAATGAGGAGCGCGAGCTCGAGAGGGGGGAGCGTAGG
>NW_023615274.1:0-40001 GCF_013339695.2 Rhipicephalus sanguineus
ATAAATCGCAAAACCGGTCATTTCTTCGCGTTCCGCTTCCTGTTTGCGCAGCGCCATCTATCGGGTGCCATGGGTAGTTGAATGCGCTACCGCTGCTTATTTTTTTTTTCTACCGTTGTCGAAACTGGTTCTTTATTCTTTGGCTTTCCCTAAGGAGTCGTGTGTGTCCAACAAGAGATTTTATGGGTAAGCTCGTGTGATCTCTTCCCGTCTCTCTACAACTCCTTCATGATAGATATGAACTTGTGGTATGTATATAAGTCACATTTCTTAGGCGATCGGACACGCCGTAAGATGCGCCTTTTAGGTGCATTGCATCAGCTACAAAACCTGTCGTTGGTACTCAAAGGTAGCGGGTACGATGCTCCCTCTCGACTAAATTATTTCAGAAAAACACCATAGAAAAATGCATTTTCGCGAATAAAAAGAGGCGTGTTAAGGGTGCTTCGAACTGTCGAAAAGCTGTATCTTTGAAAAAAAAAAGGAAAATATATTGCTGCCAGTCAGGCAACATCCAATTACCCCTACAAAGAATGAGAACACACGTGCCCACCCACAAAAGCAACCCAGCCTGTAAGACACCAATATACAGAGCGCGCGCTACACAGCCATACACCGACCATCTCGTATATGTATCCACGGTATCTTGAGTCACCGTTCAATGGGGGGGGAGGGTTAATCCTGTTTTACACAAATAAACAATAAACGTTCACACAATACAGGCATATCTGTGATGTGCTTGCACATAGCCCTAAACAGACAGATCTGTTAATCTCAACCCGCCTAATACTCAACGCTTCTTTAATTGGGGAGTTCCAGTGATCAGCTAACAGACAGTCGTATGGGCCGCAGGTGTTGCAATAACCTATAACACCCTTAGCTCCAACATTAACATTTTGCAAACGAAAAGACTATTTTGGGAAGCAAAATAACGTCACATACCCCGTTTCTGCAAATTCTTGTTACGCGAAAGGGTGTTTTGCTTTCTTGAAGCCGCTTAAAGGGTGCAAAGCGGTTTACAATGCGACACTGTCGAACAGTAGGAGAAACTATTTTGTTTATGTTGAACGTTACGAACTCTGAATGGATCGGCAGCATGAATGCATGCAGGGAAGTTGAAAAGAGATGCAATATTTGTTGCGAATGTTGTTGTTTGACATTGACACTTGAGACAACTTGTTAGTGTGTCAGTTCATCCTTTGCGTGTGTGTGTGTGTGTGTGTGTGTGTGTGTGTGTGTGTGTGTGTGTGTGTGTGTGTGTGTGTGTGTGTGTGTGTGTGTGTGTGTGTGTGTGTGTGTGTGTGTGTGTGTGTGTGTGTGTGTGTGTGTGTGTGTGTGTGTGTGTGTGTGTGTGTGTGTGTGTTGTGTGAAATTCAAAAGCCGTGTCATGCCTCTAGATTTGTGGTGGACTTTTATTTGGCGACCCTTTGCAATCGCTCCAAAAAATTTAATATATATCGTATGGAGCGCCGCTAGTCTGTCTAGAATGGACGCTGTTGTCTACAGACTAGCAGTGTTAACATTACAACTCCATGTACGCCCAGAAACGCTGCTGTATTCATGCAACAGCTTAAAATCCAAGACGATTGCTTTTATTATTCAACACCTAGCGCCAGAATTGATATTGAAAAAACATAAATAAAGTAGGCGGAGGGGTCTAAGCGAAAATTTTACACCTAAATATTGCCACAATAGCACTGAACAATCTGACGCGCGCAATTCTCTGCGACTGTCGATGCTCATTGGAATCGATATTATGGCGGTCGCGAAGTTCAACTCGATGAAAGGTTAATTACTTCAAACGGCAGCAAACCGACCTTCTTAGGGTTCAACAGAGCGTATACTCTACAACGAAAGCTGTTATTAGGGCACAGCGGCAGTGGGATAGTTGTCCACCGCCACTATCGCGCGAAAAAAAAATGAAATTAGAAGAAAAACATTCAGGACCGGATGGCATTGGAACCCGGGCCCACTGCGTGGAAGTCGAGTATTGTACCGCACATACACGCTGGTGGTAGAAATTACGTTGCAAGAAGTCCCTATACAGGCATCATGTCGGGCAAGGAATGCGTTAACATGTGTAATATAGCGTGACAGAAGAGTAAAATAACGACCAGGCGTCACACAGTGCTAATTGTGCAACGAGTTGACGGCTTCACGCTTCCCACCCACTGCAAAGTGCTCAGCGATAATTCTCCATCTTCATCAGCCACAGGCAGCATCAACAAAGTGCACATAATGCCTCACAGATGTGTAGCGGCTGCCTCGCTTATCCACAGAAAGACGAATAATGGCATAGTAGGTGTTTCCTTACTGCACAACAAATAAGGTTTTTGGCGTAGTGGATACCTTGAATATGTACTTGTATTAGGTTTCCCCAAGAGAGTTTCGAACGTGTTAAAAAGACGGCTCTTCTAGCTTGAGCTACGAAAAAGCACCATGGCATTCGGATAGGTGCCACAGTTCATAACGGACCTTATACATTGGGTTTATTTTATTCATGACTTGAGGAGGGGAATAGCAAGCGAGCTTGCAGGCACCACATGTGCTCAAAATGGGACACGGGGCAGTCAGGCAAACAAAAGTATGTCTAATGAGTCCTTAAGGTCAGCGCAGGATATCGGGAGGAATGCTTTCGCTAATTAACAGGTACTCTGACGAATCCGCAGAGACGTCAAGCAGGCCGTATCAACGCACTAATCGACAAGAACCCAAAACAAACTCGGCCACTCAATCATTGGAGGAGGCTTGCCTGGATGCTCGTTGGAGGAGGCGTGTCGTGACCTGTCTGCCTCATTCCTCATACACTGACATCGTCCTCTGCCAATTTTACATGTTAGGGAGAGCACCACGAGAGCGCCCAGACGTAGGCGGATAGATAGATAGATAGATAGATAGATAGATAGATAGATAGATAGATAGATAGATAGATAGATAGATAGATAGATAGATAGATAGATAGATAGATAGATAGATAGATAGATAGATAGATAGATAGATAGATAGATAGATAGAAACGAGCAAAGTGTATTTGGATTGCCGAAAAATCCTTCCCATTTATCAGATACACATATCCTTCCACGTTTCAGCCGGTAGCCAGCCAAACACGACAAGTACCACATGTTTGAGGGGCTGCCTACAAACTCAAGAAAATGGTGATCAGCGAGATATTTTATGCGCGCGTCTGGGGGAGAAAAGGGAGAGAGGCGAGAGAGCGTAACAGGGCTAAACTGTGGAAACACGTCGCTGCATAAAGTTAGACGACCGCCGGAGGGAGCGTAGGGTGTAATCAAAGTGGGTGCGTAGTGAAGTGGTATTAAAGAACACAAAAAAAGCAAGCGCTGTTGCTGGAATAGATAGCTATCGCGCTGGCGTCGCCAGAAGCGAGTCTGGTGGCATGGTTTTAAAACGCAGCAACGGAGGAAACAAGCTGCGCCGCAGCGGCCACCGAGAGATGCGGTAGCCGGAATCTGCAAAGAACAAAATGTAACACGTACATGCTAACAAAACTCGGAGGAAGTTGAAGAGGAAGGCACCTGTTCTTGAGAGACGAAATTGCCCCTTTGTCCTGGCAGCAGCAGAGAGACGCCGTCCCTAAGATTTTATTTTAAATCCACCTTTGCCTGATCTCGGGTTTTATAAGTTTAGTAGGGGGCAGGCTTCACTGCTGCACTGCGTAACTTTCTAAATTGCTGCGCAGCATGGTTCACTCGTATGGTGCGAGAACACATTCTTTTTCACCGTGCCTTTCTTTAGAGAGCGTGCAGTTATTTATGGCAACACGTGCGTGAGCGAGTGGGAAATGCCGGCTGTGGTGGCCTCCGCTTCCAATGTAGGTCGACCGCGAAAATCCCGCTTACGTGTAATATGGGGCGTTTTATAAAAACGCCGATTGGGATAAACGTGGAACTTCGTCTTATAAACTGTGTGGCGGCCTCTGAGACACGCCGTAATCAATTATTCTTTGCCATTATGGGTTGTGTACAATGCAGGTTATTATACAGGGTGTCCCAGCTATCACGCAGCACGATTTAAAAAAAGAGGAACGGCGTTACGCGAATCAAACCTACAGCATATGGGTTCCCAGTACACGAGAGTAGCCACTGCTATTTTTTCGTTAATTAGGTTTAATTATTTAGTCATAATTATATTTCTAACTCGACAAGTACTCGCCTAAATTGCCAAAATGTCAAATGAGGCGTATGTAGTCATGTTCAAATGGCATCGAACTGCGCTACTTTCAACAACGTGCTAATTGCGCGCTCATTTTTTCCGCTTGATCAAGAAAGCCCGCGAAATATGAAACGTCACATGTGACTAAAGTGTTGCGCGCGTCGGGAACCAGCGCCCTCAAACAGGCTCCCTATGAGGCAGACAGTATAAAGGAAAAAATGCAGAAAGAAAAAAAAACGCATCGCCCTATCTGCCACTCCCCGGCCTAAGAAACGCACCGCTTGGTTTTACAGAGTCAGGCCGTAATAAGAACACCTGCCGCGTTATCAATGAGAACAGTCGGCCGTGAGATATGGATGATTGCGGCGTACTATCGAACGGATTGAATCCCAGCGAAATTGCACGCATATCGCTGGCGCCCGACCTGTACCCTTGCCAAAATGCGGAACGCTGTCTTTCGCAACAGGCAACAGGCAAAGCGGTTGTTCGCGGTAAGCTTATTTGAGGGCGCTGGTTTCCTTTGCGGGTGGGAGCGTAGTCACGTGTTATTTTTCATATTTAGCGGGCTTTCTTTATCAGCCGGAAAAAATGAGCGCACTGTTAGCACGTTGTTGAAAGCAGCGCAGTTAGATGCCATTTGAACATGCCTACATACGCCTCATTGACATTTTGACAATTAGGCGAGTACTTGTCGAGTTAGAAATATAATTATGACTAATTAATTAAACCTCATTAACGAAAAAAATAGCAGTGGCTACTCTAGTGTACTAGGAACACTATGCGGTAGGTTTGATTCGCATAACGCTGTTCCTCTTTTCTTAAATCGTGCTGCGTGATAGCTGGGACACCCTGTATATTAGATTGGCTATCATCTCTCCTCATCAGAACGCCGACGCTAGTACCAAATGTAGAACGCAAGACCCTGCGCTAGTCACCTCAACGTCATTGCCAATGTGCCGCCATGGTTGCAGTTTTCTTACTGCGGTTTCATTGTCTAGATACGTATTGTATAGCATCGTTCTCACCGCTAGAAACAGTATGCACTGTCTTCTACGCGGTAGGTCCGGGAGTCTGGTTGAAGGAGAGATTCTCGTAAAGCTATCACACCATGGGTTAATAGCTTGTTCGGATTCGTCAAGGCGCATCGAAGCGCACTCATTGAAAAGATTGGTTCCTGCTATTCTCTTAGGGCGAAAGCTTTAGATGCATGCATCATCAAACGCGAAGAGTGACCATCGGCGTCAACACGAACGACGCAAAACGACACGCGATCAGAGACTACGACTTCATGACGTCACTGCGTAGCGTCATCATGCTCATCTTGAGAAGCTTGTAGCGCAAAATAAGACTGGGACACAGAGGTTCTCCCTCTGTGTCCCTGTCTTATTTCGCGCTAAAAGCTTCTCAAGATGAATATGTACCAACTAGCTAGACTTTCGGTCTTGCGTCATTACGCTGTCACTAAAGCGTCACATGATGGGAAGAAAAAGAAGGTGACATTCCAGTTGTCTTAGGTGAATTCATGAGACCCTGTGAATTTTCTTAGTCGATGCCTCCTCGGCAGACCTTTAATATTGATTTTCGCCTTAATGTGACCCTACGCGTCTCACCCTTTCTCTACGGCACGTTGTGCTATCGTCGGCGGTGATCTGATGACCCACATGCTCTTGGTTCAGCCTTTGATACCTGCCGTGCATTAGCACCGATCGAAAAATGAAGCCGGAATCTCGAACACAGGTGGTGTTATGTAACTAGCTGACCGCCTTCGCGCCGAAAGTTGGGCTCACTGACCGCAGTACAATGTTCCATGGCGTCATCATAATCTTCGGTCATATAGTCCCTGCTGTACAGCTACGCTACATAAACGCCACTGTTCCTGAATTCTAACGATGTGACGCCTACATCTGCTTGCGACAAAAGCATACAATTTTTTGTAGTTTCCGTGTTGAAAGAGTGTTCTTGAGCTTCGACAGAGCCCTAGTCCAAAAAATTGGCGTAAATTGACTTGCGTTTTTTTCAGATTCATATTTAAACAAAGTAAATGCGATATTCATACAGATATTTCTTGTATTCTTTGGCTTGCACATCTTTTCAGGAGGAAGTGCCATGAAGCCACCTCGCAAGCCACTTGAAGCCACCTTGAAGCCACTTCGCAAGGAATGCGAAGCATTCCTTGGCAAACTAAGGACTCCTTGAGCATATCTATCTATCTATCTATCTATCTATCTATCTATCTATCTATCTATCTATCTATCTATCTATCTATCTATCTATCTATCTATCTATCTATCTATCTATCTATCTATCTATCTATCTATCTATCTATCTATCTATCTATCTATCTATCTATCTATCTATCTATCTATCTATCTATCTATCTATCTATCTATCTATCTATCTATCTATCTATCTATCTATCTATCTATCTATCTATGCACCAAACATTGTGCTTATTATCAAACGAATTGAGCAATATCTGACACCTCATGGTTACCATCGCCTGAATTAAAACTTTTGTAAACGTGGCTGGTTTGGGACGCTTGAACAAACTTATGATTAACTCACCTCCCTCTTTTATTAAATAAATATTTCAAATTACTATGTCTGACAAAACGAAATGAATCAAACCGCCACGCAGGTGAAGAAAAGCACTGGTCTCATTATTTTTGTCTTTTAACTGCATTTTAGTAATTATGACGTAAGTTAAAATAAATAAAATAGACAAAAAGTCACCAATTTCTTCGGTGGGACATGAACTCGCAACCTTAGAATTGTATGCTGGATTCAATTGGTTGTAATTAACAAGAAAACGAGACCCTCACAAAAATTCTCTTTTTTTTCGTTCACTGACCATACTTGTAATTTTTAAATGTAATCTTTTGTGTGTTTGTGTCTACTTGTGTGAAAGAGAGAGAGAAAGAGAGAATGCTTTCGCGTGCGTGTTCAGTCTAACATTTCACTGACTTCCTTTAATATTAAGCTGAGTAAGTGCCGATTCTTTTCAGGAAAAATAGCCTGTAGTGATTATTATTTGGCGCACTTTCCTGATTATAAAACAATCGAGGTGTCCTGTTTTCCTCACGAGTGAATCAATTAGATGGCCTCATCCGCGCAGTATGCAGGGTGCATGGCATGCTTACCTAGGGCAAATGAAGCTGTTCCAATGTCGATTCTGCCCCATGGCTTCCACGTCGTTGCTTTCCGCTGAACGCATTAGGCTGACACCGCAGTCGCCTTGGGCGACACGTGCTCAGCACAAAAATCGCAGCCTACGCGTAATGACATTGGCAACGTAGGGCTCAATATACCGCTTCTATATTCCCACACATTTGATAGACGAGACGCTTACCATTTTTTTATACTTTTGATATTATTTATTATCTTTGCACGCAATACCGCCTCTCTCTGAACACTGGATGGGCAAGAAAGGAAATAAATGCCCACTTATTTCGCATTCATTGCGTGTGCCCTGGAGACGGTAAACCTAATCACTCTGTGGATCGAACAGAATAAAGGTACACGCAGAATTGCTTGCGTTTGTGAAACTCGGCCGCATCATTTACCTACGTTCACCGTCAGTCTTTCAACCGTAGCAAAGGTCAAAATGTTTAACTTGAAATAGAAATTAGGAGATTTAACTAATCAGCAGGAATTAACGACTGCCGTTATGTCATTACCCACTCGGCAATCATGTAGTCGTCGCGGTTTCCCAAAGGGTTATGCGGGGCCACATTGTCCATGAAGCACCTGCCGTGAAAGTTTGCGATCTCTGGAGATTTACATCTGACGTTATACCTTACTGGACAACACTCGAAAGTTTAGGAAGTGTGCCTGCTCATTTTCCCGAAAGATGGCGTGTGTGAAATTTTACGCTTCCCCAGTTTGTAATGGAGTCCGTCACTGTACCGCTTCGAAAAAAGACAAAGTGGAAGAAAAATGATGTGCACATGGAAACACACGAAGAAACGTGCAGGCTTACGGTCGTTTTAACGGAAAACCGGTGCAGCAGTTGAATATAAACCACGTATAAAATAGTTACACTGGACGGAACACACAATACAGGCCTGATATTCCCTCCTATTATTTTAATTGGTGTTCGCTCGGAGCATGGTTCAAGGCATGCAGATAAATCATGTCATAAAAGCGGGCTTGAGTTATCATCGCAAGAATATATCGTGCTCCGAATTTCGCCCGTTTTCCATTCCTGATTCTAGTTTTCCAAATTATTTTTCAAAGGAAGCTCGAGTTTTGCCACATCTCCCTACCCGGAAAATATGAATTATAACATTTGTTCAAGTATGTTTTCATTGCTGACGAACATGTTATTTGCATGCAGGGGTTTGAGCAAAGGGAGCTGCTGTTCTTTTCATGCGTATTGAATAAAAAACGGTTGCAGTGGGCTGTGACCGAGCACTTCCCCATAACGGCTGGCCGTTGCGAAGTTATTACGTCACGACAAGCCGTGCAGATCACGTTGCAAGGTCGTTTCCTGTGCGCCACATCAACCACATACAACTCAAAAGCAGGTGCCAGTACATAAGAGAATAAAACGGGGTGTCCTATTTCTCGCTTCCCTAAGCTTCGGTGTTCTATCCGGGGTTTTAGTTAACGCGAGAGTATCTCTCAGCGCAACCTGGGTCATACCGAGCATCATGTTGCTCTTTGGTCGCGCGAGTGTACAAACACATACTATCATTGCAGATGGCTGGAGTATCTTCGTTTTCCCCGTTGTGTGCAGGCAACTCTGAAAGCGACGAAAGGAAAATCCAACCTACCCGAAATGTTCTGAATGGATGTGGATATAAATAAAGCCAGTCGACTCGACAGCACCAGAGGCCTATATGCTGGTTGAAAAGGAAACTTTCAGTTAACGCAAAAGGGTGCTCTCCTCGGAGGTCTCGGATATGTCGACAAACACGTATTTTCTGCTCTTGAACTAACTGCTAACTTGCAACTGGAGCGAACAGTGGATGTCCTATCCATTAGTTCTAACTTAAAAGGAACCGTAGCCTGCTCGTTTCATGTTTCCTCATTCGAAACGTTCTTTCTCCAAATGTAAACAAGAGCTAGATTGTATAGCGACTTACGCGCGATATCTCTGAAAGCCTTCCAGCACCAACACTGTAGAACTGCGAGAAAAACGGTAGCTTGGTTGGCAGCGCGAGTTTTCTGTGCGTTTTTTTTTTGTTTTTCCCCAACAAATGGTGCTGAGTGATTGGCTGACGTTCGTGAGCGCGCACAAGTATATTTACACTCTGCCAGCATTCCGAACAAAGAATAGTCAGCCATTCCCTTGCTTACGACTTAGGTTAAAAATGCCGTAAATGCTTATCGAGTGCAGATGCATTTTGCGGAGGCGCTTTACAAACACTATAATACTAAACAACATAATAAAGATGCCTCATGCCAAAGAGCTAACGCGGCACTTTTATTTAGCCGTGATTTCTTATTACCGAATAAAATAACGGACACCACGGCATTATAGAACTCTGCAAATATCTAGGCGTCAATCTTACGCCAAGCCTTTCCTGGATCTCTTGTATGGCAACCATATGCGCTAACGTTTCCAAATCTCTTGGGTATATTCGCCCGCAACTTATGTAACTGCCCATCTCACATCCGTAACCTAGCGTTCAAAGCTTTTGTAACGTTCGCAGCTTGAATTCGCAATTCGCTTCTCCCATATGGTCTATCATCAATACTTGGTCCGCATGTTAGAAGCTATCCAATATCAAGCTAGTCGACTTATTGGCCCTCGATTATTACTACCAGTCAAGCATAACGCAAATAAAACTCAACCTCTCGCTTCAAACGCTAAGTAGTCGAAGTGAGATAGCACTCTTGTCCTTGTTCTATAGATACGTTAATCAAATGAAGACATCAAACTTATCGTTCGTGCGCGCTTTCCGCACATCGCGACGTCTTCACAACGACTTCAGCTATCAACTCGTCTATGATAACGCTGACGCATTTAACTTCTCCGCTTTGCCACGAGCTATTCGGTTGGGGAGTTTGCTGCCTACAGCGCTGTCGCGCAAACACATAACAATAAATTTAGGGAACTCCTGATCCAACAATTCTCATCGTAACAAACGGTCACATTCATAAAGTTACACACTCCATTGCAACGTGTAGTGCAAACTTTCTTTTTTTTTCTTTTTTTTCATTTTGCGAGGAATGTGCCAAGTTGTGTGCTACCATGAAAATGGTTTTCCTTGTTTTCTTTTGTACCGGATCTTTCTCATTATCTTTGTTGTATTTCTCCTAATTTCCGCACTGCTACGCAAAGGCTTTTTAGTTTATGCTTTGTTGTTTGCATGTGTGCTCAAGCAATGTGCATTTTTACTGTTACTTTTTTGTTGACGTGACGAATGCGCCGTTCCTTGTGCAACCATGAGTGTTATTGTTTCGTCTTGCCAGAAAATTATTATATCACCCTTGGCACTCATTTATCGGTTTCTTTTGTTTTCTTTTGCTATGTGATGCTGCCTTCCCTAAATGCTTCCCATGGGGCCTGTAAGGTACTTTTAAATAATAGTAAATAATTATCAGTCCCGGATATTTCCTTCAGTCACGCTCCCGACAGACATGAGAGTTCTAGCATACGCACATTGTTGAATGAAGGAAGAAAATTTTCAATGCTCGTTTCTTTCGTTGATACAGACTTAACGAAAAACATCAGATAATGAATCCAAGAAAGGCACAGGGGATGTTAATTGCACTCTTTAATATTGTATTGTAGTAATTGTTATATAGGTGATGAGAAAGTAAAGTGGACAAAAACAAAGCGTGACGCCGGCAGGGACCGAACCTGCAACCTTCGGATTACGCCCGATGCTCTTACCTATTGAGCTACAGCGGCAGTCGACCCTTCGTCCACATTATCGGTATTTATCTGCAGAAACATGCGAGTCCCTTGGCTTTATTATCTGCTGGCTTTCGTTAAGGTTGTGTCAAACCAAGAAACGAGCCCTCAGAATTCTCGTCCTTCATTCAATCATAGCGAGGGTCATCGTTCCGGCAGACTTGATGCATTCATGTAGTACGCGAGGGATTATTGGTCAGCTGCCCACTAGGTAAAGATTCACGTGTTGCGTGGCGCCATCTGGCAAAAAATAAAAAAAAAAGTGTTTCCGCACTCGCCGCCATGGCTACGAGCGACGTTGACTAACACTACCAGGTTTCATGCTCATAAATACCCGATGATGTGGTATTATCACCACATCATGCTCTTACCAATTGACCTGCCGCTGCAGGTCAGTTGGTGAAAGCATTGGGCGCGTAATCCGAAGGTTGCAGGTTTGTTCCCTGCCGGTGACAAGTTGTCTTTTCGTCACTTATTTTCTTCTCATCTACGTCACAATTACTACAATGCACTTAAAGCAGTATAAGTAATGTTCCCTATACGCTCCTTGGCTCTATAATCTGCCGGTTTTCATTATGATTGTGTCATACACATTGTTGGGAATTCGTTTCACGGAAGCAAGCAGCTTACGTCCTTACAGCACGAGAACAGCGAAAAGACTGTCGCTTTTGTTCCACCGTGTGGCGCCCGCCGGGGACGCCGTGATGTGGGGATGGCGGGCAGGACTTATGGGACAGAATCGGTGGGGGAACAAAACCGACTCTGAGTACTAGCAAAAGGCAAAGAGAAAATAAGGAGAGAGACATTTCAGTATAATTCACGGGAATAATATAATAATAATTTATGGGGTTTTACGGTCCCAAAACTGCGATATGATTATGAAAGACGCCGTAGTGGAGGACTCCGGAAACTTCGACTATGTACCTTGCCGTTCTTTAACGGGCACCTAAATGTAAGCGAACGGGCCTGTAGCATAACGCCTTTATCAAAATTAAGGTCAACCGCAGCCGCGACTTGATGGCACGAGAATTTCGTCAGCAGTTTAGATAATTAAAGAAAAGAACGCTCTAATGTTTCAAGCCAGGCCGGATTTCCTTAGAACTCGTAGTTATAAAGCGAGATTCAGTAAAGAAGAAAAATGTGGATTGCCATGAGAAAGCTAATACACGGTGGAGCTTGTTTTAATTTCAATTTGGTGAAATCCACAAGAGTTTATGTTCGTACCTTGCGTGACATAAGACTTGGGTTTTAGCAGCAAGAATGAATATTTAAACAGGTCCGCGATAAAAAAGTAATAGTCATTTAGAGGGTTGGTGGTGGAATAGTAGGATAAAAATAAAAGGATAACATAGATAGTGGAAAAAACTGTCACTCGTGCCGTAAGGCACAAAAAGTTGCGCGAATTATGCGTGTTCTTTTTTCTACAAAACGAAAGATTAATTGGATGTACACAAGGCATTAGGCCGAAATTAAAGATAATGATACCGTCTTTTTACCTCGGTGGCGCATAGGGGCCGCTATAAAGGGGACGGTGATAGCATCCATGCATACATTCATTCATGGCTTCGCAACCAGAAACGAAAAGACCTAACAACATCAGGAGAGGGGAACCGGTTCAATGCAGAAGTGGTAACCTGCTTTATAGTCCTTAGAGAACACCCGTTCTGTTGAAGATAGCTGTGAACACTCGATTCCTCAGAGGGCGCGACAGGAGTTCGCTACAACGTGAAGCCTTTCTGGCGGCACATGATCGCTCTTGCTTTGCAATAAAATCGTAGAAATTCCGGAGGTCCAACGTGCATGATGACGAAAGCTGTAAAGACCTCGCAGACCTTAAAAGCCGCCAGCGTTCCGCTGAACGAAAATGTCAGGACTAATGCGAGAATTTGCGTCGTCGACGGTCTTGCGGCCGTTGAAGCTATCAATTCCGTACCTCGCCACTTCCCACTGCCAAACTGTCTTTCGCACTTGGATCGTTTCATAGTAAACGGCACATAGTCACACCATAATAAAAAAAAGAGAATGTCTTACTCTTTTCGTCGAGTTCATGACTCGCCACGTATATGACTCTAAAAAAGACACACGAACTCTCGTTTCGGTCTCACGTCTCTCCGAAGAGAGTATGTTGATCTCCAAAGAGAATTCGCATGCCTCTTTAAAGAGAATCATGAGCGTGGCATCTCTGCACTCAGAAAAAATAGCCAAGCACTCTTTTTCTCTCTTACAGTGGAGGGTGTATTTAAATACAACTTCGTGTATATACCTTGTTACGTCCTTACGAATAGTCATTTCTGCATCAGTGGCCACTCCTCACTGCACGCGCTGCGTTTCGCGCCCGGATATTTGTATACCGTCTTTATTTGCTTCTAAAATTCTCAAGCCAGGAACGAGGTGTTTGCTGGCAGGCGTGTTTGAATCGCTTCATATCTGTTACAGTGAAGATTTTTTTGTTTTCCCCTAGCATTTAGTATTGCTCAAAGCCCGCTGGTTCTCGTGTATTGACTGGATACCCTTTTTATAAATGCGGCCTCTTACCGCAAAGGTGAGGATGCAACGAAAGGAAAGGAAAGAGGAAATCCGCCCCTCAAAAATAATTCCACAGCCGTGCATTAAACCCCCTCGGGCATAGTTTTGTTTAGTTCGTTGAAGATTTGTAATCGATCAGTGTATTGCATAAAGCAATCACGTAAGGTAAATCGATGATGAAGGCATTGATGTACTCACACTTGACTAAGGTCCGTACATGCACAAACAGAAATTGAGAGAGCCAACACGAAGAGTGACGAAAGCAACAAGGTTACCTGACCAAGCAACTCTTCACTATATGTTCTGTGTAGCGCTATGGGAAAAACAGCGTTTCCACTGCCTCCCAGTGCCTTTCAGCGCACTGGGTGGCACTGGAAACGCTGTACAGTGTGCCCCAGTGTACTGCAGCGCGCTGGGAGGCACTGGGGACAAACTGTACAGCGTGGCCAGTGTCGCCCAGTGCGCTGAAAGACGGTGGGAATACTGTGCAGTGTGGCCCTGTGTCTTACAGAGCACTGGGAGGCACTGGCCACGCTGTACAGTGTCTGCCCGCGCACTGAGAGCACTGTCGGCACATTGAAAAAATCGGGCGCGCTGGGTGGAAATCGTATAAGATTTGGCATTGGATTGCGAGAAGTCGGAAGAAAAACCTATCGTATATTTTCAACATATTACTCTACTGGTTGTCCTGCAAATATCTAGCTTTAGATTTAGTTAAGCGACGGACCTACGTATACGCTAAAGCAATCATCCGTCGAGCGTGCGCACGTGGGCTTTCTCTGAAGTGTGTGATCGAGTGTCGTGAATGTTGTTCATATAACTGCATCGAAAGAACTTATCATTCGCAACACAATATGACGTTAGTATAAGTCTGATAATCAACATCAATCTACTCTACAGTCAGTCCTTCTATATGGGTTCGTACCGCTGAAAGACGCACGTCTCCGGCAACAGTGAGCCAATGTAACGCTCAGTCTCGGCGTTTTAGCTTCCTATTTGTGTAGTCGAAAGTGCAAACATGACCTCGCTTGAGTCAGGTATGATTGAAACTACATTTCAACGTTTATTACATTCTTCGTAATTGAATGTCCGCATTCTTCACAGCGTTCGTGGCGCGCGGAGTACAGCTCTAAGCCTAATGATCGGTTCGGGCTAGATTGAACTACTGTGGCTGTATAGTACGCGAAACGTAAAAAAAAGACAGAAAGTATGTCCAAACGCGGGACGAAAACTGAAGAGTTCCGTGTGCAGTTTAGATGCACATTGTTTTCTTCATAGGTACGAATAACTGCTTAGCGAGTCAGTGTGATTGCCGCACACACCTGCTTTTGCGCTAATATGCTTTGCGGCAAAACGTGCCAGATAGAAGTTCTGATCCCAGGCACCACATAATAAACAAATTAACTATCTTCTGCTAGGTTGCCGCGAGCACGAATAGATTGAAAGCTGCGTTTGTAATCGAGAAAAATGAATAGCTTGGCTACCGGCAGTAGTCATAACAAGAAGAAAACAAGAGATCGATTGTGTATTCAAGCTGTGTTGTAGCGGTAACGTGGTTGGACTCAGTATGTAAGGTGCGTCGAGGTGGTGGGTTTGACTCCCGCCCGTCCGTTTAATGTTTTTTTTTGTCGCAGTGCTCGTGTTTATGCCCTAATTGCGATCTGGGCATGATCAAAGTTTTTAAAAACATTTAGAAGACCGATTTCGCCCCGTAACGGGTGTCCCACTTGTAGCGCGCTAGGGTCTAGCGGGCCTTGTGCAGCGTGCCAGCGTCCCAGTACCCAGCGCCACACTGTCCGATAATCATGCATGGCATTGGGGCAGTGCCACAGGCTTTTCTGATAGGGAGGTAGCGCATTCTTATCTAAGATACGTGCGGGTCATCTAACGCGTCTGTTTCCGACCGCAGAAAGTGCCCCATTTATCACGGGAGAATCGACTTCAGCCGAAGGATGCGTTCGGTGCCTCGAAATGTTGCCCTCTCTACTCGATCAGCCGAACGACCGGTGGGTGGTGGTCGCGTGGACCATAGCCGCGCGCAGGACTTTCCATTAAGGGGACGGGGGCAGGGGGCGAAGTTTCACCGCAGCGCCCCCCCCCCCCCTTCTCGACTTCCTCCCCCTGAGAACTTCCGAATTAGAACGCAGTGCAAACACGAGTTATTAGGAGGATTGGAGGGGGGTGGAGGCGTCCGCTTCCTCTGCCTCTACACCTTCCCATGCGCACACCCACGGCTCGGGCCATTGAGTTCACAGAGATAGAGTAGCAAAGATCGACCATTGGTAGTGCAATGCTTGCTGATGATTATTGGTCATCCTCTTTGTTTCTTAAGAGACGTTTCGAAAGATTCGTTATAGCTCCAATGTGCTCCTCTCTGCACAGTGCACAAATGTACGCGTGCCGCAAATTAATTCAGCCGTGAATTCACTGAAGCTCTCTTGCGCAGTCCGTCCAAGGCTATTGTGATGGCGCTTTCGTCATTAGCACAACTATCGCTTCGACGAGACATCAGTCTCGTCGAAGCGTCGAAGAACGGCGCGTAATCGTTTAGAGTCTGTAGGGCGAAGCTCTGACGTCAAACGCACCATAATAGCTGCATGCCAGGCTCTATTCTCTAGTTCCAACATTTGCGGCGTACTATACGACAGGGTGGTCCTGAATGGTGCATAGTTGAAGGTGCGTAACTTCAGCTATACGACCATTTCTTGTCACTCGTCACAGAAAACCGTAGTACGTGCAAAGACGTGCCCTTTTTTGACCTTTCGCCACCAGTGGTTGCTCAACCTGCTGTCATATAGTGATTCTCACTAAAAAAGATCACGGGGCCCCTAATGCATTCACCTAAGACGAGTCGCAGGCGAAAGCCATCTTATTATTATTTTTTTTTCTTTTCAGTCGATGTACTAACTCTCCCCCCCTCCGATAGCTTTCTGCACCTAACGTGGTTTTCCACTGCCTTCTGGATCGGTCCATGTTTGACCAACCAACGATATCATATGATGACGTCGTCATGGGACGTGATGATGACGCAACAATTTTGGCTATTTGTGATGATGTGATGAAGTCATATGGTCAGGTCATCACGTGATGATTTTTTGCATCAGTCGTCTTCACGCCGCCGACAACCGACGGCATTGTTGTGTTTGATGAGACATCGTGTTAATGATATACTTGCGGGGGTTTTACGTACCAAAACCACCCCATCATTGCGAGGCACGGCGTAATGTGGGACTCCTGATTATTGTAAGCCACCTGGTATTATTTCACGTGCGGTTAAATAGGAGCACATGGGTGTTCTTTACATTTCGCCCGCCTCGAAATGCGACGGCCGTGGCCGGGAATCCAACCCGCGCCCTCGAGCTTAGCAGCGCGACTAGGATTCTCATTGAAAAGTACGACTGTCTGCGACACCGTTCTATCGCCGTGAAGAAATGTAGCGCGAAAGGTAACGCCATGGAATGGTATCACAGTTTCAATGGGACAGGCTCGTCAGGTATGTTTATCGGAGTCTCATCCAGAGGCTTGTGCTGCCCTGACAAACGGCACCTAATTTAGCGCGAACCAATTGGTATGCTAAAAGCAATTATGAAAAGAGGAGGAGGGAGCATACCGTATTCGGTGGCAGAATGACCGCCGCTAGTCGAGGAAGGCACGACTAACAACAGGCCAGAAGACTAGTCTCCCTTTATTCACGTCAAACGCACTTTTTTCGCGTTTCTTAGGCAACTAATTCAAGCACAACACATGAAGAAACGCGAGTGTCCGCAAGCGAGGGACGCTCGGTCCCATGTTGAATGGGGAACGCTCAGCACGCAGAAGGCACACACACACACACACACACACACACACACACACCACACACACACACACACACACACACACACACACACCACACACACACACACACCACACACACACACACACACACACACACACCACACACACACACACACACACACACACACACACGCGCGCGCGCGCGCACGCACGCACGCACGTACGCGCGCACACGCACGCACACACAACAAAGCTACGTAGACACGTATGGCAGACACAACAGCTGGCAAAAGTGTGTCACTTGGGGCGGGGGCCTCGTCCCGGCAGACTTAATGCCTTTAGGTAGCACGCTAGGGTTTATTGTTCAGTTGCCACCTCGTGCAAAGATCACGCACCCTGTTAAGCCCTCTGGCCGGGATCGATCTCACGACCTCCGGTTCAGCAGCCGAGCTAGTAACCGCTGTACCTTCGAGGCGGACCACGCTATTGAGCACAACTGCATCGGAATTTTTTTCTGAGCGCCTACCTGGAAAATAAGGTCATTGTGAGTCCGTGACCGTTGCCAACAATACCGCATCATCAGCAAGAAAAAGGGGACCGATTTGTTCACAAGCTTTCCGATTTATCTCGCCGAGCTCGGTCCAACTAAAGCGCTCTCTCCTTTTGCACAATCACCGGCTCATTCCAGCCGGAGAGATAAGGAACTCCTCTCTAAACAGGCTATTTTCTAAGATAGAAAGAAAGAGTTCCTTTGACCGGGAAGAAGGATGCTCGTTCCTGCCAGTGCTTTTGTTGGCAGGGACATATATTCGACGTCAGTCGGAGCGGAAGAGAAGCAGGACGTTATAGCACCCTACATTAGACGTGATAGCCAAGAAAATAAAGCGAAAAAAATTACACTGCTCCCACTAAAGGGAACCATTAGCCATGTGGGGATGCGCAGCAATGCATGGGTCGACTTAAAGTTCCGTTCATCACGGATACCTTGCCCGATGTTAACGCGTCCTTGCAAGTGGAGCACCCCAATTTACTCTAGTTGCTGTTACTCGTCCCGAACTCTTGTTTGGGGCACCGCACGCGGGTTCATTGCCAGGCCACGCGGGAGCACGTGGCTTCATCGCTCGTCTGCAGAATACTGTTCCCCGACGCCGTCACGTGATTGCTGAGAGAGTGTAAGGGGGAGAGTCCAAAGCGTCTTACCCCAGCCCTTACACAGGCCCGAACGCCCTAGCGCATGCCAGCACACATGGTTCCCGATCGGATGGTCGCCAATGGAAGGACGGACACGGCCCCGAGCAAAAGCTGCTTCGCATCTAAAACAAAATAAAGCTTGTGTTGACTGACCTGTGTAGCTTGTGATAGCGGTGTTCCAAAAACCTCTCCTCACCAACAGCTGGAGCGCACCAAAGAAATAATGAATTACAGAGAATAAATTTTCTTTCCAGGGCTGGGACTTAGACCCAGAACCCTTCCCTGTCTGAAGGCGTGTGCCTTGAAACACGCGCCATGCTTGCCGACAGTTAACTGAACTGAAGCTTAAGGATGCATCATATCGACGATGCAAAAAAACAACTCTGAATCACTACACTAGCTAGGGCGCTTCATTGAAGTATTCCATGTTGGCGGACAAAAAGTTATCAACTGGGAGAACGTGTCATGTCGATATCAAGAATAGCGTATTTCAGGAAAATTCCGATTCCGAAAAAATTCCTAACCAATTAACGTTTCCATTTATCGTGTGATGGCCGTTTCGCTGCGCCGTTCTTGAGGCTGACGAACGCTGGAAAGAACGTGAAGGACGCCACGCCGAGTAAGCCCGAAAACAGATGTCCTGGTACGGCCACTACCTGTGAAGAAAGGAAAGGAGAAAGAAAAAAAAAAAACGCCAGGCCTGCGCTGAAACCGCAGCACAGTCACAGCGAAAGCTGGAACAGCGGAGTTTCTAGAGCCCGTTAAGCTTTCTTGGGGCTACAATACAAGTAGACAAGAAAGGTACCCACTACGCCATAAATCACAATTTTGTGAAGTTGGGAAGCACCTACTAAGCCATTATTCGTCATTCTGCGGAGAAGCGAGACACCAGCTGCACGTCTGCAAGGCATTATGTGCACTTTGTTGACGCGACGACTGATGACGATGAAGAATTATGGCTCAGCCCTTTGTAATGGGTTGGAAGCTTTAAACGGCCCACCAGTTATGTATTTGCATTGGGTGACTCCCGCTCGCTATTTCCCTCTCCCGTCATGCTGCATAACATACGTTGACGTGGGAGAGAGACGGGAGGGGGGGGGGGGCGAAGAACATTACTGAGACCCCGAAGAAAATGGATCATGCCTCATGGGCTTCCTTGGCAATCAATCCAAGTGCACTTGCGAGGAACCCACTACGCTATAAAGCATTGTAATTTTACTGAGACCCCGAGGAAATGAATCTGCGCTTATAGGCTTCCTTGGCAACCAATACAAGTGCACTTGCGAGGAACCCACTACGCTCTAAATCATTCTAATTTTTGAGAAGTAGGGCAGCAGGCACTGTGCCATTTTTCGTCATTTTACGGTGATCCGTGGCACCTGCTAAACGCATGTAAAGCATTATGCGCACTTTGTTGATGCTGTGCCTGGTGACGACGAAGCATTATTGCAAGATCTTTGTAATGGGTTGGAAGCATTTCACAACCTACTCGTTGCGCAATTCGCATTCTGTGACGCCTGGTTACAGAATTCGCGTTGTGCGACGCTTGGTGCTTATTTTACCTCTTCTACCACGCTATATTGCATATGCTAATGTGGTTCCTTCCCGACATGAAGCCTGTATAGGACCTTTGTGCAAAGCAGTTTCAAGCACCGGCATGGCTCAGAGGTTGAATGCTGGGCTCCCACGCAGAGGCCCAGGTTCGAACCTCGTTCCATCCTGGCATTTTTTTCTATTTAGTTTTTTTCTTATTTCGGTCGATACTGGTTACGGACACCGGCGGCGGCGGCGGCGGCGGACAACTACGGCGCCAAAAACGGCCGGTGAAATGATCTCATAACAGCTTGCGCTGTAAAAAGAAGGAAAGAAAGGAAAAGCAGCAGGTCAGGCACGCTCACGCCAAGCTTCGCTTGCGCCCATTTTCACAATTGGGGAAGGGCTCCTGATTTTTAAAGACGATAGTCTTTCTTGGGATACTTGAACGCAGACATTTGATCTATCTATCTATCTATCTATCTATCTATCTATCTATCTATCTATCTATCTATCTATCTATCTATCTATCTATCTATCTATCTATCTATCTATCTATCTACTATCTATCTATCTATCTATCTTCTATCTATCTATCTATCTATCTGTCTGTCTGTCTGTGACACGATTTAGCCACCCGTCAAAGTTTAAGCACTTGCTGAGTTCCTAGCCATCTTGAACTGGTAGCTGCGTTCATAACTGTGAACAGTCTCGATCAAAAAGCAAATATTACGCATATCTGAGGCGCAACGTCTATACGTAAATATCAGGTAGCGTGTTCCTTTAATAGAAAACACATAAATACGTATTCTTAAGACCCCAGTGCTTCTTTGGCTGCGCTGAAAATGCGACGCTCTGCACGAAAAGGCCCTCTGCCGACAATATGGTGCTGCCACCTTGCAGTAGCCCTGGGAACAGCATCACGGGTGGTCGCGGATGAGACCAGAACTCGTGTAGTACGGGCCGGCAGACGACTATCGTCTTTCGACGACATTTGCAGCGAAGCTCGCAGATACGCGGCCAATTTTTTAACAGTGGAGCTGTTTCAGCCGGGCGCAAAAACTTTGGTGTCCGCAGAAAACCACGAGTGGGTATGCGCCACAGGAATTGGCCAAGCACCACTACCGAGTACAGCAGGTGCGAGCGTTAAACGAAAGCTCTGCCCGGCGGAGTGGAGGACGTGAAACACGGGAATGAGAGGAGAAAAATAGAAAGAGATAGAAAGAAAGACAGAGAGAAAAGAAAGCGAGAAAAAGAGAGAAAGAACGTTACGCAGAGAAAAATAGAAAAATAGAGAGGAATAAAGAAAATAAACATATAAAACGTACAAAGACAGAGAAAGACATTGAAAGAGAGAGAAAAGAAAGAGACAGAAATGAAAAAGACAGAAAAAAACAGAGGGCAAGACCAAAAGAAAAACAGAAAAATAAAGAGAAACAAAGAAAGGGGGATAAAGAAGCAGAGGGATAGAGGGAAAAAGGGAAGAAAGAGAATTAAATATAGAGAGCGAGCAAGGGAAAGAAATATATAGGGAGATAAAGAAAGAAATACAAAGAAATACAATGGGGCAGGTACAAAAAGCAGAGACCAAGAAACAGAGAGAAAGAGAGAGAAGAGAAGGAAGAAAAAGATAAACAGAAACAAGGAAGGCCACCCAGCTTCGCTGTTCAGGCTTGGCACCCCTAGTGGGGAAGCTGCTATTATTTTTTTAGATACACACTGGAATGATCAAATATGGTTATTGACCGGCATACGAGTTTTGTTAAAAGAATTGGGTATGCTGAAAGTAAAGGTTACGAGACATTGCTATTATTCATAAGCGTTATGCCTGATCAACGCGAAAATTGACCGGCGTCCCGCGTCAGCGGCATCAACCCGAGTGCTCCACAAAATCATCACACTTGAGAACGCCACCATATGACGTCCATCGCGACGTCACTGATAGCCAAAATTCGTTACGTCTCATATCTTCACTACCCTTACTGTGGACGTAACAATATCTTCGTCACATGGACATCATTGCTTGGTCAAAGGTGAGCCGACTCCGGAGGTGAGGAGCAGAGAGAGAGAGAGAAACGAAGAGGAAAGGCAGGGAGGTTAACCAAGCTCTGGCTCGGTTGGCTTATCCTGCACTTGGGGTGGGGGAAGGGGGAATAAAAAATAAATGTTAATACATAGGAAGAAACAGATGGATGAACAGTTAGCTTGAAGCTGCACAACACGAACTCGCTCTGGTAGTTCACAGGCGCTCGTGAAGTCCAGTGGTCCACAAGAAGCATTAGAGGGCTTTCGTGGCCCTGCGCATATGCGAGACCGTAGGCCAAGGTCCCAAGATCTTCTTTTCTGCCAGTGGTTTGAATCAAGGTGACGGAGCTTGACTTCCATACTACGTCGTTGAGCCTGGTATGATGTACAGTGGCATAGAAATGTGTTCAAGCGTCTCCTCGCAGGCGCAAATGTTGCATGTCGCACTGCTGGCCATTCCAATGAGACACGAACACGCATTCGTAAATGCCACGGCCAACCAGGTGTGACACAGTAAAGTTGCATCGCGTCGTGAGAGCCCGGATGGCAAACAACAACTTGTAGTGCCTACGATCCTGGGGCCATTGCAAAATCACGTTAGTTGTAGAGTGTTTTCGGAAGGAGGCAGTGGAGGTTCAGTAAATCGACTTAGAAGAAAAGAACACGGATTTCGCCTCCCAGTCGACTGAGATGGATGCCTAAAGTACCTTGTGAGTTTTTTGTCGCAAGGATATAAGGTGCGCCAAATTTCGCCCCATTTTTCATTCGCGATTCTATTGTTCAAAATTATTGTGTCACGGGAAGCTTGGTCATTAATTTAATTGCCTACTCGAGAAATATAGATTATAATACTTGTTCAGGTACATTTTCATTCCTGACGAAAGTGTTATTTGCGTGGCGGATTGAAGCTAATAAAGCCACTCATGTTTTCATGTGTATTTGAATAAAAAAGGTTGCCATGGGCTGTGACCTAGCACTTCCCCATAACAGCTATGGAAGCGAAGGTATTGGCAAGGCAAGCCGTGAAGAACACGTGGCAAGGTCGTCTCCTGTGCGCCACGCCACATCAACTACATACAACACAAGCGCAGCTGTCACTAAGAAAACAAAAAAGGGGGGCACCCTATATTGTTCTTGCGAAGCTTCGGTGTTCACGTGCGGAGTTACCGGCATCGGCAAAAGGCCTAGGATTTACGTAACGAGAGAGTTTCTCTTCACGCAGCCAGAGGCATGCCCAGCATCATGTAGCGCGCTCGTCGTACGAGCGTACTTACACATACATGGCTAGAACGTCTTGAGTTTCATATTGTGCACAGGCAGCTGTGAAAGCGACGAATGGAAATCCAACCTACGCACAATGTTCTGAATGGATTTGTGAATAAATAAAGCGAGTCGCCTAAGCTGCGCAGAGGCTTATATTTCGGTTGCGAGAAGCTTTCAGGTGAATGCGATAAGACAGGATGCTCTTGAGGATGTCCCGGATGTCGACACGCGTATCTTCTGATCTTGCATTAACTGCGACTCGCAACTGGAACGAAATGTGGGTGCCATATCTTCTATTGTTAAGTCGTAATGGAGAGTAGCCTGCACGTTTCATGTTTAGGTCATTGCAAGGGCTCTTGCTCAAAATGCAAAAAGAGATAGATTTAAAGGAACTTGCGCGCGGATATCTTTAACAGCCTTCCATAGAACGAAATACAGTAGGTTTTGAAGGAAGCGCTAGCTTGTTGGCGTACGCATGCTGCGGGCTGCGTGTATAGTTGTGCATGCTGCGTGCACGAACAACTGTACTTACACTCTTCCAACATTCCAAACGAATGATAGCAAACTGTTCTCTCCTGATATTTTGCGTATGGCTTGCTTACGTCTTAGTTTAAAACCGCCGACAATACTTGTAGAGCGCAAGCGCGATGTGTGAAGGTGCTTCACAAGCAGTGGAACGCGAAACGACAAAACAAAGCCAGCTCGTGACAAAGAGCTAACGCCGATATTTCTCTTTATCGAGTAAAACAAAGGATTCCACGGCATTATAAGCCTTTGCTAACAGAGTCCAGGCTTTTCTTTTAGTCACGCTCGCGAGGAGCATCATAAGAGCTCAAGCACATATACATTGTCGTGAATTCGGTTTCGCAGAGGCAAGAGGCATAAGTTGCGTTAGTCAGTGCCAACAAACATAAATCTCTGGAGTCAATGCTGAAAATGAAAAGTACAATAAAATATAAAATTACCTGGCCGCGCAGCACTTTGTTATATCTTCTGTATAGGGTAACACATTCTTATCTAATACACGTGCGGGTCATCTAACGCGTCGTTTCCGACTGCAGAAAGTGCCCCGTTTATCACTGAAGAATCGACTTCCTTGGATGATGCCTTTGGTGCCTCGAGATGCTGCCCTCTCTAACACCCTCTGGCCCAACGGCTGGTTGGTAGTGGTCGCTCGGACCATAGGTGTGCAAGCCGTTCTCCATTAGGGGAAAGGGGCCTGGAGGATGATGCTTCACCGATGCGCCCCCCCCTACCCCCTCCCCACATAACATCCGGGTCACTGCCACTGATACCCTTTAGATTAGGACGCAGTACAATAACAAGTAATTAGGGGCGGGGGTCATCTGCCCTATCTGTGCCAACCCCCCCCCCCCCCCCACCCCACGCCTGCTCCGCCTGTGCGTACGGCTATGTCTGGGACCATTCAGTGCCCAGAGAACACAGTAGCAACGATCGACCGTTGATTGTGCAATGCCTGCTGCAAATGGACGAGCGCCTGTTACGAAAGATCGTTTAAATTCACAAGATGCTCCCTACTGCACAGATGCGCGCGTGCGGCAAATTGATTCAGTGGTGAATTCACAAAGCGCTCTATTGCGTCGTTCGCCATTAACAATTGCCCACGGCGCTTTCGTCATTACCACAGCCGTGGTTTTCTACATGGTGCTTGTATGTCAGTGCCAGTCGATGTAGAGTTAATTGATGGCATCATCAATACAAGCGTAATCTAGAAAAAATCATCCGCTGAATCGATCTTAGCGTAGGGGCGAAGGAGACACTACCGTTAATTCGGTAACGTCATTTGCGCCTGTTGCCTCGTTATTGCAATTTTGTTCTTTCGATACATTGTTTCAGTAACATACCCCTAAAGAAAAGGAGATGGGCAATCTTAAGAACTCGCTTTTGTAGCCCATTTACAGCAGGTGAACGATAATATCGGTAATGGAATACAGAACTTAATCAAGTCACCTAACGGGGAGGCTGAAATAAAATTAGGACCACGAATTTTAAACCAGGAGTGAACGGAAGCCTCTAACGGTGCAGAAGGAAGTTCTGTCGTGCAGGAACAACACTATGATCAGCAACTTCACTCGCAAATCCTTCACTCGCAAATCCTTTCCTAGGGCCAGGCTTGCGCATGTCCTTGGTTTCATTTCATCTATCCCTTCCCTCCTCCAGAAAGAGTAAGGAAAGCGTTGTGCCCCTCTATGAGGCAGTTGTCAGCCTGCGCTCTCCCTATTCCTCTGTGTCTTGTGTATTTGTATACGCACCTTAAATAAATAAACAACTGGTTGTACGACCTGAAAGTTGGACTAGTTTTACAGCTTGAATGATGAATCGAAAATGCAGCGGTGTGCAGCACATGATAATACGACTAACATCAGGCACGACATCATCAGCGGTGCTGTATTATTCGCTGCTTAAGCTTTATCGCGTTTCACTGCTACCACTCTCATTAAAAAGCCGCGTACGCATCCGTTCCTCTGCACAACACAAACAGCAGCAAATAAAAGCATTCCTTTTCCGACTCTTAAACCTCTTCAGTCTTCATTCCGTCTGTGAATTATGAATACCCTGTATTAGCTCTTGCTCTTTTGTTTTTTCGTCATTGATATTCCGCGCAAGACTTTCAATCAATGTAGCAATACTTATTCTAATATTTGTTAATGGCACTCGGAGCTGTGCATAGTGTGTACGGCCGCTTTCTTGAAGTTCAACACAAAGCTGGGCAGAGATACTCAGAAAAGTATTCCGGAATGCAGATATCGAAATACATGGGCTGGAAGCCTAAAATAGATACTGAGATGCATTTGTATTGGACGTAACGGGAAATTTTGGAGACACATTTGTAAAAAGACGAAAAAAGTATCCCGGAATACAGTTACAGGGATACAGATACAGGAATACGAATACTGTAATACTTTTGTGATATCAATTACACGAACAGTCTCGGTTGATATTGGTCGTCGCCGCCGTCATGTACCGTATATGTTTATATATACACACACACACATATATATATTATAAAGATGTTTATTGGCGGACACTCGGCGAAGATGATCGACAGCGACAGTCAAGGCGGGGCCGACTCTGCGCGAGCTGCGCTCTGTCCGAAGAGGGCAACCCACTAGAAGGGGCCGGAGAGGACGACCCACTTCAGGGTTCCAATAAGCTTCGCTACAATTACTCCGGGTGCGAAGAGGGAGCCGCCTGGCGACCTAACAACTTGTCACAATGAGCGGGTCATGGTACGCCTTAAGGCGCTCCACGTTTACAATGTCGCGCCCTCGACGGCGCATGTCCGAGGATGGATCGATGGGTTCGATCAGGTAGTTTACAGGAGATGTGCGTTTACAGGAGATGGCGTACCATACAAATAAGGTCGGAACTTCGTAAGGGCCCAGATGATTGCCAGGCATTCTTTCTCCGTGACGGTGTAATTGGTCTCGGCTTTAGTAAGCGTGCGACTTGCATATGCCACGACATATTCCGGAAACCCAGGTTTGCGCTGTGCAAGGACAGCGCCGAGGCCCACACCGCTGGCGTCCGTGTGTACCTCTGTAGGGGCCGCAGGGTCGTAGTGGCGTAGTATCGGAGGAGACGTCAACAAATGACGGAGCTTCGCGAAAGCGGCGTCGCACTCCGACGACCACGTATTGAGGGGCCCGTTGCTGCCAAGGAGCTTCGTCAGCGGCGATATGATGGTCGCGAAGTTTCGTATGAAGCGCCGAAAGTAGGAGCATAGTCCTACGAAACTGCGCAGTTCTTTGACGGACGTAGGTTTGGGGAACTCTGTCACGGCCCGAAGCTTGGCTGGATCGGGGAGAATTCCGTCCTTGGATACGACGTAGCCTAGTATTGTCAGCTGCCTTGCTGCAAATCGGCACTTCTTTAGGTTCAGTTGTAGCCCGGCGTCGCTCAAACGCGTCAAAACAAGCCGCAGACGTTGAAGATGCGTGGAGAAGTCCGGGGCGAAAACGACGACGTCGTCGAGGTAGCACAGGCACGTGTGCCATTTCAAGTTGCGCAGAACGGTGTCCATCATGCGCTCAAAGGTCGCGGGCGCATTACACAGCCCAAACGGCATGACGTTGAATTCGTACAAGCCGTCGGGTGTGACAAACGCTGGCTTCGGTCGAGCGTCATCAGCCATGGGGACTTGCCAGTACCCTGAGCGCAAATCGAGCGATGAAAAGAATTCTGCTCCTTGCAGGCTGTCAATGGCGTCGTCTATTCGAGGGAGGGGATAAACGTCTTTGCGGGTGATCTTATTGAGTCGTCGGTAGTCCACGCAAAACCGCACAGAGCCGTCCTTCTTCGCAACGAGAACGACTGGAGACGCCATGGGCTGTTTGAGGGTCGAATAACATCGCGGCGAAGCATGTCTTCGACTTGCTCGGTAATTACACGACGCTCTGTTGGCGACACGCGATATGGACGTTGCCGCAGTGGGTGGTTGGGCGCCAGTGTCGATGCGATGCGTGACAGCAGACGTGCGGCCGAGAGAAGTTTGCGCGACATCGAACGAAGAACGAATTCTTCCAACAGGCACAGAAGCTGGGAGCGCTGGACCGACGTAAGGTTGTCAGCAATGGAGGAAGCAAACACGTCAGTGGGTGACGAGTCGATGTGGTAACAGCACTGAGCGTACGGGAGCTGGCACAGTGCGTGTCACCCGGTGCGTCCATAACTTGTGCGTCTTCGAGGGCTTCCGCTCTGCCGAGACATTCCCCTCGCACCAACGTAACAATGTACGGGATGGGTTCGTAACGAAAATATCGGTGTCGCCCTGAGTGACTTGCACGGTCGCAAAATGGCACCAGCAAACCTTTCCTGGTGAAAACGCGGTCAGAGGGAGAAAGGAGTGCAACGGTGTCGGAGAGACCGGTGCAACAGACGGACACAGCCGTTGACGAGTTTGCAGGAACTGTTGTGTCGTCTTTGACGAGTACCTTGGTCGTAGCCGATGGACTATTCGCCGGCGTCAAATTGGAGAATGGTGAGAGCTCGATTTCGGCTGGTGCGCAACGAATTACGGCATCGTGGCGAGCGAGAAAATCCCAACCCAGGATGACGTCGTGAGAGCATGAAGAAATGATGATGAATTCGACGGCGTACAGAGCGTCCTGAATATGACACGGGCTGTACACACCGCTGTCGGGTGAATACTTTGGGCGCTGGCTGTACGGAGGGAGAGCCCAGAAAGCGGCGTCGTCACTTTTCGTAGTAGTCGGCTAAATTTAGCGTCCATAACGGATACGGCAGCTCCAGTGTCCACAAGGGCCAATGTGCGCACGCTATCTACAAACACGTCTACTACGTTCGATGGGCTATGCTGAGGGCTTTGGCAGTTCGATAGCGTCGCAGCCCTTGCCTCTTGGACTGCGACGACTAGTTTTCCTGGTCGCGCGCGACCGGGCGGGGCCGCATCGGTGACAGTGAGCGGCGTCTTGGGGACGGCGAACGGCGGGTAGATGGAGACGGGCGTGACGTCGGTGACATAGGCGGCGGCTCGTAGTATGGGCGGCTGGACTGGCTGGTGACGGTCGATCCGAATCGAGGCGCCTGCATGCGATTGCAATAGCGGGCGACATGACCGGCGCAACCGCACGCAAAGCAGATGGGGCGGTTGTCGGAAGTGCGCCATCGGCTTGCCGGGCTAGGTCCCATCCATGTCGCAGGACGCGAGGGACGGGGTGGCTGCTGATATGACTGCATGGTGGGCTGCAGTCGTGGCGTATGGATGACGTCGGCGTACGCAGCCGGCACACTCTCTTCGAAGGCCTGAGGCCTTGCGACGGCTCCGGCGTAAGTATGTGGGGGAACCACAGGAATCGCTGGAGGCGGCCTGGCGACAACTTGCGCGTAACTGAGCGGCACAGTCGCCCGAGGGGGCTGGTGGTATTCCGGCATGACCTCTGCGATTTCCTGCTCAATAGCCCGGCGTAGGGGAGGCAGCAGTGTGCTCGACGGCTGTTCAACAGGCTGCGGGTGAGCGAAGGCCAGTAGAGAGAACTGGCGGGCAATCTCCTCGCGCACGAAGGACTTGATTTCGGCGAGCAAGACGGAGTGGTCCGAAATGGCCGACATGCCAGCGAGATCGGCGTCGCGTGATGGAGGTCGACGCGTCCATCAGCCGCTGCCGGCGCAGCTCCTCGTAGCTTTGGCACAGTGTGATGACCTCAGCCACAGTGCTAGGGTTTTTCGCGAGCAACATGGTGAAGGCATCGTCGTCGATGCCTTTCATGACGTTCCGGATCTTGTCAGACTCAGGCATGGTCGCATTGGCTTTCTTGCACAAGTCCAGGACGTCTTCAATGTAACTCGTGAAAGACTCGCCGGACTGCTGGGCTCGTTCACGTAAACGCTGTTCAGCTTGCAGCTTACGAACGGCAGGGCGGCCAAACACGTCGACGATGGCGGTCTTGAAAGCGGACCACGTAGTGAAATCGGAAGCGTGGTTGTTGTACCATAGGCTCGCGACAACCCGTGAGGTAGAAAACCAGGTTGCTTAGTTTTCCGGCCTCGTCCCTTTATTGGGTACGCTGACACGCTCGTAAATCGCGAGCCAGTCCTCGACGTCGGTGCCATCCGCGCCGGTGAAAACAGGAGGGTCGCGGATGCGGGGGACACCAGGACAGGATGTCGGTGCAGGGGGAGGCGTTTGCTGGGCGGCATCTTGAGTCATGGTAGACGGCACGGCACGGGATCGCAGCTCCAAGGGCATTGAATGCTGACCGTAGTTGTTTTGAAGGGCACAGCACTCTCCACCAAATTATAAAGATGTTTATTGGCGGACACTCGGCGAAGATGATCGACAGCGACAGTCAAGGCGGGGTCGACTCTGCGCGAGCTGCGCTCTGTCCGAAGAGGGCAACCCACTAGAAGGGGCCGGAGAGGACGACCCACTTCAGGGGTTCCAATAAGCTTCGCTACAATATATATATATATATATATATATATATATATATATATATATATATATATATTGTGAGCATTCTTCATACTTGCCATCTTCTCACCTGTATATACTCATCATCACCGCTTGGGTCTGAGTAGTGGGGCTCAGGCTCGAGGGCAATAAAGAGGAGTCTTGCGGCCTGAACGTTGTCTCACAAGTGGTGGAGGTGCTGTCCGGTCCCTCAGTCCTCTGGCTCTACTGGTGCCCCTACGACTTCCGCTACAACACACCCCTGGAGCTCCGTTCAGGTCGCCGTTTGCACCAACAGACCTCAGCAATGTCGCAAGACGAGCGCTCCAACCCTGGCGCATCTACGACGCCTGCCCCAACGGGAATTCCTTCTTGTTTGGTCACCGCACCCCCAGAAGGATCCACCGGTGTTCGCGTGTTCGCTGGCCTTCGTGGGGACGATGTTGAAGACTGGCTGGAGCAGTATGAGCGCGTGAGTGCACTCAACCACTGGGACGACTCTGCCAAACTCACTCGCGTCCCTTCCACCTGACGGGTGTAGCCAAGACTTGGTTTTTAACCACGAGCTGGACTTCGTGGATTGGACCTCATTTAAACACAGTTGCGGCAGATTTTCGCGAACCCTTCAAATCCGCTCAGACATCGCCAAAAAGAAGTTAGCCGAGCGTGTTCAGCAAACCGGCGAGTCCTACACTTCTTACATAGAAGATGTCCTCGCCCTTTGTCGCCGCGTGAACAACTCAATGACGGAGAATGACAGGGTTCGCCACCTGCTCAAAGGCATTGGGGCTGCGGCATTCAATGCCCTTGCGGTGCAGAACCCCACTACAGTCTCAGAAGTCGTCGCCACGTGTCAGCGCCTTGATGAACTCCATCTACTACGTCTGCAGCCTGACACAACTCATCTGAGCGCAACCAATGACAGCGAGCTACGCGCGTTGATTCGTTCCATCATACGTGAGGAGCTTCAAGCACAAGCTCTGTCTTGCCCACCTGAGCTCCGTACGACGTCTTCTGGCAGCAGCCTCCGCAACATCGTCAGGAAGAACTTGTTGCCATGACGTGTGCGGAAGTTCCCAGGCATGACCCTCTACCTACGCCACTTACGCCCAGGTTGCAGCTTTCGCACCTCCTCAACACACACAACCCACGCGACCACAATGCATGGTTCGGTGAATGTTCTCTCACCACGAACGTCGCTTCCGCCTGCCAACGCCTGGCGCCCTCCTTGGCCAGTATGCTATTATTGTGGAGTCCGTGGCCATATTTCCAGGTTTTGCCGACCGCCGTCAACAGGACGAAAGACGGGGCTACGACTCCTATGAAAGAGACGAGTTTCGTGCTGCGTACCGCAACATCGGTCGCTCCTACCAAAGTTATGAACGTCGCTCACCATCTCCGCAGAGCCTCGACGGTGCCGGTGCTTCTCGTTCCCCCGTCGCCGCTCTCCGTCACCGATGCGCCGCTCGTCTTCTCCCCTTCGACCAGCTAATTCGTCCCCGGTCCATCGCCCGGAAAACTAAATAGTGCAGCTTCGGGAGGGAAAAGCGCATCATTCGGGCTATGTGAAACTCCTCCGCAGCGGCCTTCAAATGTACTGTTGGTATGTGTTGAAGGTGTATGGACTCAGGCATTGGTAGACACGGGTGCAGCGCTTTCCGTCATTAGTATTGAACTGTGTTCACGCTTGCGAAAAGTAAAAACGCCGTATACTGGACCTCCCCTTCGGTGTGCCAATGAAGTTCTTGTTCAGCCCGTTGGTGTGTGCACAGCGCGAGTTTTCATCGATGGCATACTTCATCACATTCAGTTTCTCGTGCTGTCGTCATGTACCCACGACTTATCTTAGGATGGGACTTTCTTTCTTCAGCGTCGGCCATAATATCTTGTCATCAGCGAGTAGTTCATATGACGGACACGGAATTTTCATCTGATGACGATGCTCGAAAACTGCGTTTGGTCACGGCGGCCGATTGCTCCATTTCACCTGGCAATGAGAATGTTGTGACATTGACGTCTGATACCATCCTTAATGGTGACGTGTTTCTCGCTCCATGCGATCGCTGGATATCTGGTGGCATTGTAATTGCGCCTAGCTTGGTCAGGTTTCATGACAGCCGAGCGTTGGTCACAGCACGCAACACTACATCTCGGCCATTTCTTCTGTCCCAAGGTACCGTTGTGGCCTGCTTTGCTGACACTGAACCCCTTGCCCTGACGCCTCTTCACGCAGACCACCACTCTCGCCTGCTGCTAATGATAATCATGCGACGACCACAGCGTTAACTGCCACCATCAATCCTGATCTCCCTGCGGCGCAGAAGGAAGATCTCTTCGCACTGCTTCGAAAACACAATATATTGTCTCACAATATATATATAATATATATATATATATATATATATATATATATATATATATATATATATATATATATATATATATATATATATATATATATCCTCAAGAAAATAATTACTTCAGCATGCTTTCTTAGTCACCACAGAGATGGCGCGCTTTAAACGATCGTCGCCCCGCTCCTGGGAACGCATTGCTCTTCGAACTACAGGGCGTGGTCGTCTTCTGCGCTTATCTCGAGGAAATAAGGGGGTGGCAGGGGGGGGGGTGGAGCGGGGAGTTGTATGTCTTGTGCTTCCCCGCGATGTCCGCGCTGAAGTCACAGAGCGTACGAAGGTTCCTTCGCTAGCTGCAGCGGCCGCGTTTTCGAAAGGAGCGCGCTGTTCAAACAGAAATAAGTAACAACTGTGACGGTTAGTTCGCGCTCGTCATGTGTGTACCTGTTCGTTTCGTTTCGTGCGTCCTGCTTTATGTTTGAGCAGTGCGCTTCAAGTGCCGAGCTGTGACGAATGATAGTTCGCGCTCGTCCTGTGTGCGTTCTTTTCGTGCGGCCTTTGGGCTCGAGCGGACACGCTGGCAAATTCGAGCTGCTTTCCGTTCTTCGCGTTACATTCCCAATTTATTAGAGAGTTTGAGAATTGGGGCCCCAAGAAGCTTGCGATCCTCCAGGCGCATGCGCAGAACCGAAGCCACTTTTTGGCTCTTGCGCTCGCGTTGACCCAAGACGCAAAAAATCGAAAACTCGCGTGGGTCTCCAGGGCATCTTGGATCACCAGTGAGAAGACACAGACGCAGCGCGGGCCACGGTGCAGTATAGCCCACGTCTGGCATGATTTTAATTCGTACGTGTGGCGCTGCGTGCGCTTGACCCACGCGCAGCCTACGTTGGCCCAATTCTCAAACTCTGCTGGGCCCGTATTCTCAAACGATCGCAAAAGGCGATAGTATCGCGTTTGGTGACGTAGAATTTGATGCGTTCAATAAGTAAAAAAAAGACTTGCCTGTGACGTCATTGTTGCAACTGGTCGTTGGTAGAACGAATGTCTCACAACACGGGAGTGAACGCACTGTACGAGCGTAGAGCAACCCGAGTACGGCGTTTTCGAGCGTGTGCTGCTGCTTCTACGCAGTGGCCAGGCTTGGCCGGCTTGGCTGTGGCTACTTGAAGTGTCAGACGTGTTGAAAGTGCTTTCAACCTTCTTTTGTTCGATTATTTAATGCACAGTATAATATTTAAAGAATGCAACTTTGCGTGAAACGTATTTTCGTTGAGAGTTTAACGCGGCGTGCTCGGAGAGTTCAGCTGTAGCGTGCAGCCGAAGCGATATCGTCTGAAGATCTCAACATGTTGCCGGCTCGCGATAAGCCACGCGAGCAACGCACGGTTCATGCTCCTGGGACGTTCAAACCACGATCAAACACGCGCTGGCAAAGAACGAGTGCTGATAACACCCCAAGGTAATGCTCGATGAAAGCTTCAGCGTAAAAAATGCTGCGTATATCCACCGAGGATTCAATACTAGAAGCTACCGCCTACGCCACTGAAATGCTAGACTTCACCACGAACCGACGGTTAACGGTGCCTTCGCTTATTGCAAATATGTCGAGAGCACCGTCGAGCACCATGACGCAAAATTGACGTCTGCGGAACTACCAGATGGCGCCCTAACTTTTCCGGTTTGCTCAATAGCCAATCAGCGCGCACCAAAGGCGATACTTTTGCGATTGTCGCCTTTTGGGAATACGGGCCCTGATCATCCGAACGCAATCGCAGGCTGCCCAACTCAGCTTGGATACCCAATGTCTTGGGCGCCCACTTCTGAAACTCCCTATTGCTATCGCATTCATTGCTTCGCCGCTGCAACGAAACTGCGATATTTTTCTTATTTCGAAGACGCTGGTGCTGAGATACCCGCGTTCAGCACTGTATCGCGATATATTCGATGCATCGTAAATGTATTATTTCACTACTGAGATAAAAATACATTTCGCAAATGTATTTCGATACAGAAATACAGATACTCAAAAGTGTCTCTAAGATACTATCGCGATATTCTTGTATCGCGATACTGCCCAGCACTGGTTCAACAGAAGGTACACTGTTTTACGAAATAACGAATGCGAGTTCACGGTGGAAAAAATAGATGCTGCTGCTTGATGATCCATTTATACTGACAATAAAGATTCAGTAAGCCCAAGTAGCAAACATAACTCGTATTAAAATCGCCTCGTCATTTGACATTTAGAGCTCATTACCGTCCTACATGTTTTTAACGCGATAGCGTTAAAGAGTTAGTTGTGCCGAAATTTCAGTGTCGGCGTCGGTGTTGGCGTCGTTGGTTGTGAGCGTAAAACCAACGTCGTCCATGACCAAAAAATCGAGAAAAATATTTTAATAAAATAAATGCCAAAATATTTTGTTCGAGTGAGAATCGAAACCCAGGCCGTCGGCGTGGCAAGCATGTGTTCCACCAGAGAGCCACGCCATTATTTAAACCAGCTTCGAACAAAAAAAAAACACTTTATGGATGTTTTCTTGTGTGATGTGCCTGCTTAACGCATGTAATCTTGCGTGGCAGAAGTGTAGAATCGCGCCAGGCGTCAACACGCCTGAATTGCGCAACGAGTGGGTGTTATAAAATTCCACCCATTACAGAGCGCTCATGCGCTCAAAGCTTACAAAGCGCTCAAAGACATATTTAATCATCATCGTCAGAAAAAGCATCAACAAAGTGAGCAGCTGCGTAGGCTCGCGTGTTGCCTTGCGGACGGGTACTGGGCCACCCGCTGATTCGCAAAAGGAAGAATTGTGGCGTAGTGGTCACTTCAGAACTGTACTTACAGTAGGCAGTTTAGGATAGTCTGAAACGGCCAGTTTTACGCGCACAGTCGTCCGTTTCTTGACGGCAGGGCTGAGGCATGCACCGAGAACGGAAGCGAGGCTAGCAGTTTCAGTGACGTAGCCAGAACTGCTTAGGAACTCGCTTCTTATGCTCGGGGCTTGTCCATCGCCGTAGTAGCCGCTAGTTCTCATTGCTCCCGCTCGCTGGCTCAGCGTACGCTCGCGCTAAACAGAAGTATCTATTCTCTTGGTCTTCAAGCGCCTGATGATTATATGGACGCAGGCAAACCACGTATAGCATAGCCAACTGTAGCATGCGGCGTTCGCTCCACTCCGGCGCGTGCTCTAGTTTTGATAGGAGGACCGCTAGTAGGGCCACCACTGCGCGCTTCCTCTTTCTTTCGACAGTTGTCATCAGTGCGCTTCGATACTAGTCACATGAACGAAGAAGTCAAGGAGGCGGAGCGGACGGCTCCGCCTCCTTGGCAACGCGGTTCGCCGCCAAACCCTGCGGTGAGAGCTCGCGAGGCCGCAGAGAGACGTCAGCATCGTGCGGACCCCGCGATACAAGCCCGCAAAGCCCAAGCAGCGCGGAACTGGCGGAAAGAGAACCTCGAAGAGGTACGGGCGCGGGATGCAGCGGCCAAGCGCCGAAAGCGGTCGCTACCAACGCGCGCTTCAAGCGCCATTTCCTCGACCACACGTTCAGCCACAGCTGCAAGGTCTGCGACCACTTGTGGTTCGACAACATCCTGACCACAATCGCTACTATAAGCACGTGTCACATCTTTATATGACAGTAGAAGAATTGTACAGAGCATTCACGGTTTACCCGATTATATCCGAGCAAGCTCCTCTAACATCATTCACTTCGTGGATATGGTGGGGATTTTAGGGGCGAAGCTTCTTAGGGTCGAGACTTGTCTGCCGTTGCGTCTTAGCCAGGCGCTGGTACTCCTAGCGCTCGGGCCAAAGAGAAGTCTTCTTCCTTTTGTTTTTCGAGAGCCCTGATGATGACATCAACGCAGGCAAAGCGACATATATTATAGCCAACTGTAGTCTTCTTCCTGTTGTTTTTCGAGCGCGGGCAAAACCACGTAAAGATTCAAAAGAGGAAGCAAGCGAGAAATATAGAGAAAGAAATAAAAAAAGAATACGAAGAAAAATTGAAATAAAGATAAATAAAGAGAATAAAACGAAAAGAGAAAAACGCCAGGCCTGCGCTGAAACCGCAGCACAGTCACAGCGAAAGCTGGAAGAGCGGCGTTTCTAGAGCCCGTTAAGCTCTCTTGGGGCTACAATATAAGTACATTAGAAAGGTACCCACTACGCCATAAATCACAATTTTTGTGAAGTTGGGAAGCACCTACTAAGCCATTATTCGTCATTTTGCGGAGAAACGAGGCACCAGCTACACGTCTGTAAGGCATTATGTGCTCTTTGTTGACGCGACGACTGATGACGATGAATTATGGCTCAGCCCTTTGTAATGGGTTGGAATCTTTAAACAGCCCACCAGTTATGTAATTTGCATTGGGTGACGCCCGGTCACTATTTCCCTCTCCCGTCATGCTGTATAACACACGTTGACGTGGGAGAGAGACGGGGGGGGGGGCGAAGAACTTTACTGAGACCCCGAGGAAATGGATCATGCGCTTATGGGCTTCCTTGGCAACCAATACAAGTGCACTTGCGAGGAACCCATTACGCTATAAATCATTGTAATTTTTGAGAAGTATGGCAGCAGGCACTGTGCCATTTTTCGTCATTCTACGGAGAGCGTTGGTACCTGCTATACGCATGTAAGGCATTATGCGCACTTTGTTGATGCTGTGCCTGATGACGATGAAGAATTATGGCAGAGTCCTTTGTAATGGGTTGGAAGCATTCAACAACCTACTCGTTGCGCAATTCGCATTGTGTGACGCCTGGTTACAGAATTCGCGTTGTGCGACGCTTGGTGCTTATTTTACTCTTCTACCAGGCTATATTGCATATGCTAATGTGGTTCCTTTCCGACATGAAGCCTGTATAGGACCTTTTTGCAAAGCAGTTTCGAGCACCGGCATGGCTCAGAGTTCGAATACTGGGCTCGCACGCAGAGGGCCCAGGTTCGAACCTCGTTCCGTCCTGGAATTTTTTTCTTATTTCGTTTTTTTTTTCTTATTTCGAGCGATACTGGTTACGGACACCGGCGGCGGCGGCGGACAACTACGGCGCCAAAAACGGCCAGTAAAATGATCTCATAACAGCTTTCGCTGTAAAAGAGAGGAAAAGAAAGAGAAAACCGAAGAGAAACAGAGAAGGCTGCCCAGCTCCGCACTTCCTTCAGGCTCGATCAGAGGGACTTGCATTGAAGTCGTCGTCTCAAATTTCAGGTTGGATCCCGTACAACAACCTTCGGCTTTACATTTCACCGATCATAAGGCGGTGATTATGAAAGGAAAACGCCGCCCACATCTCACCACCATATACGCAGTGTGATTAAGAAACAACTTTGTACATACTGTACACACGTGTTTTCACGCCTTTGCATGATCGAGTGGGCAACGTATGGGGGGATTCACGGTTAATTGTATCACCCGGAGATTCGTCCACTCGTCCTCATTCACTTCGGTGTATATGCTGTGATTTTTTTTAGATGCGAAGCAGCTTATGGGCGGAGTTCAATCCGGTGGTGGTGTGCGTCGTGACCACCCTTACTGCGCATGCGCAAACCCTCTCCACACGCCTTCTCTCCACTCGCCATCCACATCTCCACTCCCCTTCCAACCTCTCCACTCCCTTCCTCCTCGGTTCAGATAAAGGCTCGCGTTAGGTCGTACACACGCTCAGTCACTGCGCCGGTGTCATGAGTTCCAACCTCAACGTCGGCCAGCCAGTTGCAGTAATACCTTAACGCCTGCCGAGATCGCGGAGCAGCAGAAGGCACGACGCGGCGAAGCGCAACGGAAACGTCGGCAAGCGGACCCCGAGCTCCGGTCTAGGGAAGCCCAGCCGCAAACGGCAACGTCCTCAGGAAACTGCTACAAATTGAAACGCAGGCTCGACATGCCGAAGCGCTGCTTCGCATCGCCTCATGGTCCCCCTTTGGCGGTAGATGGGGCAATTTTTTAATCTCCTTGCCGCACATGCTGCTTCTGCAGCCCATGTACCTGGTTCAGAATTGCGCCCGTGTGAAAGCGGACAGCGTTTGTAGTGGTGGTCCCAGCCTTGCCGCAGCGCCTGCTCGTAATAGTTGATCGATTTAAATAAGGTCTCGCTATTCGCAAGGAAGATAGCTTCATTGTTTCTCAGAGACGAGCGACTTTCCAATTAAACGCATAATTTCAGCAAAAAGGTGCCAACAAAGGTGCACCACAATTATTGCTGATATGGAAGACCAGCCTTGTGCATTTGCTATTCATTCGGGTCCATTGACTGTCGTAGATACTGGCGCCTTGTGGTACATGCGTAATGGGGAAAGCTTACTGCTTGCCTCAAGTTGAGGACGCAGTTCCCTAAACCGGCAACAATTTTCTTAAAAAAGAGGAAAACACTTAATGAAAAAAGCTAATAGAAGGTAATAAGTAACTGTTTGCGGAAACTTCCATAGAAGCCCATACGTTAAGGCTGCTCATGGGGCTTAGCAGCATGTTTGTGAATAGGGAACACTTACGGCGGAACAAAAAAAAAAAAGCAGAATGTGACGCAATATCCGGTAAAAAAAAAAGTGGCGTCATTTTTTTCCGGTGGGGTGGGGGGGGGGGGGGTCAGCATACTTTATGTATGTTCGTGCATGCGTTTGTATGTGTGCGTGTATATATAAGCAAGCAAAATTGAAAACTTTCGGGGTGGGAGGGAGTTGAACCCCTCAAGCCCCCCTCCCCCTCTTGACTACGCCCCTGAGCAGTTGAAAAGGCGATGCGCACGGTGCCCGATTAAGCTATCGCGTTTCTACTCTTGAAAGCAAAGCTCAAGCCGCCTCCAAATTTTTTTTGTTATCTTTAACTGACCAAACAATTCGAAAAGAAACGGTACGCGGGTGGATGCCTTGCAGAGAACTTTTTCTTTCATCCCTGTAGATTGGTGAGGGAGGAAAATCACCCTTGAGCCAGGAAGTAGCTAGCACGGATAAATACATAGGGAGAAAGCGGCTTGCGCGGTGCCATTTCTGGAAGATATTAACCGATGAGGGCTGTCCAATATCTAAACCTCAAAAGAGAGGCTTTAAACGCAACGCCGGACCATCCATTTATCGTGAAAAGTTAAAAATAACAGAAATTAAAAATGTGAAGGTAAGAAAAGAGGTAGAAGCCAGAGAAGTACGCTCTCTCATATTTTTGACGAGTAATTAAATCTTGGCAGTGAGGAAATTGCTAGCAATATAAGGCACTCAGCGCAGTCAGCTGTCACTGTATGAAGCGTAAGGCGCATTACGTTCCTTAAGGTTCGCCTGTTATTTCTTACTACGCTATTAATTAGCACTTCTAGACAGAGCTGTCTCTCAAAGACCTTCATTATGAGGTCACGCA